>NC_043000.1:7101136-7336136 GCF_006345805.1 Octopus sinensis
GATGATTTAAGGTGTATTCCATTAGGAACATAGTAGAGTACAAAATAGAGCTCATTCACCCTTGGAATTACCAAATAGCTGGTAGTATTACAGTATACTTCCAAGTCTAGGTTTAGGCATTCATGGTATATGAAAAAATAGTCAACAAGAAGGAGTACGGTTGGACAGTTATTTAATAAACACTACACATGTTTTGATACAACATAGATCCTCATATACACAGGATTTAAAGTAAGCAACAGCTTACCTGTATAACGGGGTCTAGTTGTATCTCCTCAGGTGATACATAATTGCTGCTCCATTAATAAACCTTTGGCTTCGATGCTAACACATCCAATTGGCTCGTTTGAATCTGGTAGATGCTGGCAGTCCCATTTTGCTCGCTGTCAACATGCAACTGCACGCTCAACATGAGTGGCATTGGATACACTGGCCGTCCAATTTGTTTCACATGTTAGGCTGCACATGCTAAATTTTAATATTTTGCAAATACACTCACACATACCCATATATATATATACATACACACAATAAATATATATATAATCTCAGAGTGGTTGGCGTTAGGAGGGCATCCAGCTGTAGAAACTTTACCAGATCAGATTGGAGCCTAGTGTAGCCTTCTGACATGCCAGCCTTCAGTCAAATCATCCAGCCCATGCCAGCATGGAAAGCAGACATTAAAACGATGATGATGATGATTTAAGGTGTATTCCATTAGGACATAGTAGAGTACAAATAGAGCTCATTCACCTTGGAATTACCAAATAGCTGGTAGTATTACAGTATACTTCCAAGTCTAGGTTTAGGCATTCATGGTATATGAAAAAATAGTCAACAAGAAGGAGTACGGTTGACAGTATTTAATAAACACTACATGTTTTTGATACAACATAGATCCTCATATACACAGGATTTAAAGTAAGCAACAGCTTACCTGTATAACGGGGTCTAGTTGTATCTCCTCAGGTGATACATATTGCTGCCCCTCCATTAATAACCTTTGGCTTCGATGCTAACACATCCAATTGGCTCGTTTGAATCTGGTAGATGCTGGCAGTCCCAGTTTGCTCGCTGTCAACATGCAACTGCACGCTCAACATGAGTGGCATTGGATACCTGGCCGTCCAATTTGTTTCACATGTTAGGCTGCACATGCTAAATTTTAATATTTTGCAAATCACTCACACATACCCCATGTATATATATATATATTATATATAATATAAGTCAAAGAGTTTATAGCTATTCTTTCTACTAAAAGGGAGATCTCAGTAAAACCACAGCACTTGAAGGGCAAACACAGACAGGCAAGAGAGAAAGAAATGACGACAATCGATCATACAATATTAAGTCACCTACGGACGTACGTTTCGAAATTAGTTTTTCGGAAAGCATAAGAATTAGATAATTATGTCTTACCACCCAACTTTTTTTCTCATCAGCGTAGGTCACTACAATTATGAATAATTGTATATTAAATTTCGATTCGAGGTATATACAATTATTCATAATTGTAGTGTCCTACGCTAATGAAAAAAAGTTGGGTAAGACATAATTATCTAATTCTTATGCTTTCCTAAACTTAATTCGAACGTACGTCCGTAGGTGACTTAATATTGTATGATCGATTGTCGTCATTTCTTTCTCTCTTGCCTGTCTGTGTTTGCCTTTCAAGTGCTGTGTTTTTACTGAGATCTCCCTTTTAGTAGAATAGCTAAACTCTTTGACTGCTATTTCTAAATTCGGTGTTGTGGTGAGGCAAATCGTTGCTAAACCCTTATTACTTAGTATTACTTAAACTTTCCTCGAATGGGGCTTTTACATGCCGAATCTACTGGTGAAATTAATGATTATTCCAATTAATTAATTTCACCCTATATCTATATTACACAATTATATATATATATATATATATATATATATATACCACACACACACATTATATATATTGGTAAAAACGGTAAGATAAAATGGCCGGATAACTGAAGAGATGGTGGTGTGGATTTCCACCTCAGCATCCGAAACTCAGAGTTTTATCTTGGCTACCAAATAATTGTCACATATTGCATCTACAGATATATATACATGTCCTCATCATCATCATCATCATCGTTTAACATCCATTTTCCATGCTAGTATGGGTTGGATGGTTCGACCAGGGTCTAGGAAGCCAGGAGGCTGCACCAGGCTCCAGTCTGATCTGGCAGTGTTTCTACAGCTGGATGCCCTTCCTAACACCAACCACTCCGTGAGTGTAGTGGGTGCTTTTTATGTGCCACCGGCACATGGGCCAGAGGAGGTTGGCAAATGGCCACTATCAGTTGGTGCTTTTTACGTGTCACTGGCACAGGTATCTTAACTACAATTTCCATTTTATTTTTATTTTCATGTTGGTGTTGATGTACTTGACTCAGTGGGAATGCTCAGAGATGTATTTGTTTGTATATGTGTGAGTGTGTGTGTGTGGGTGATTGTATATGTAAGATCACAGTTTTTCTGACTGAAAGATGTGAAATTTATCCTGTCAGGTTTTATCAAGTTTGTCTCCTCTCTCCTGTTATAGATTGAATTCCAAATGTCTAATTGACATCTTTTGGAAAGGTCACACTACAATGGTTTTCTATTGCTTATTCAACACCTAAAAGAAAGAAAAACTGCATACCTCACTTCAGATAAGTGCCAGACTGTCTCAAATAACATGTTCGAATGATTTAGTACCTATTCTTGACATTTTGAGTAACCAAGTCATATGGAACTCACTGTTCTACCCAAATACACAATGAAGCGCCATCCGTGGATTTGAACTCAGTACCTGTTGTTTTATTCATTTGACTATTTAGCATCAACTGGTGCTGCTAGTTTTCCATATGAAGACTTGTAAAGCAAACAAAAACATGTAAACTATGCATTGGTCTTGTTAAGATGAGTTTGTGCACATCACTTACTTAGAGCTAGGTGAATATAGCCAATGAGAATTAAGTTTCCTTGGCTACTAAACCAGAACAGCATTAGAGATGGTATATGAACCTTTAACATTTGAAGTGGCGGCAAGATGGCAGAATTGTTAGCACACTGGACAAAATGCTAAACAGCATTTTGTCTGTGTCAACATTCTGAGTTCAAATTCCACTTAGGTTGATTTCACTTTTCATCCTTTGAAGGTCAAAAAAATAAATACCTGTTGAGCACTGCGAGGGGGTCGATGTAATTGACATAACCCCTTCCCCAAAACTGCTGGCATTGTGTCAAAATTTGAAATCAACATTTTAACTGACAATCCAATGTCTTATACATTCTGCTAGCTTTTACATGCTACCCTTATTATGTATGAAAATAACCAGGATTAAAATCATGAATACAAGGGTATAAACCTGTACAAAATTATATCTTCCTGTCCTACAAAAATTCTGACCATTGAACCATTAAGCTGTGAGCAGGAATTTCATGTAAGTCACAGGCATGACTCCATAGTTGGATAAGTAATTGAAAGTAAAGGTATTGAAGTATCCTGTGGTAATCTAAACTGTTATTCTATGTGAATCGGACTAACAGTCACAGAAAAGATTACTCATATCACTCAAATCTGTTGCATCAATGGTTTACAATAACTATGTAAACACTGCAATTTTTATTTTCAGTCAACTGTTACTAATGCTAACAGAAACAGCAGGAGCTCCTCTAAGTGCAGTGAAGTTCGGTTCTGAGAAAAATTGAAAACTTTATTGCCACACAACTACAATCTTTTTATTACAACCTAATTTTACTGATTTATTTTTATTTTATTTTATTTTGTACAAAATAAATTTCCAAAGAAAAATAACACCCACAGCAATATTAGAGACTTTCTCAAACAGGAAGTTATGGGAGGTCAAAATGGTCTATTAGATAAGGTGTCAAATTCCAGAGCAATAAATAAATAAATAAACAAATAAATAAGAACAGGTTTATCTGCAGTTTGTAGTAGATGTATTCATTCATTCATTAACACATAATTACCGATCTGGTGCTCAACAGTTTGTCAATATTTCACCTCAGATATTTATGTTCATAACTTGCATTATAAGCTGAATTTTATCACCAAGTCTGTAGAGCTTGCCAACTACAAAGGGGTTTAAATGCTATATTAATGTTGGAAAGAAGCTCTGGGGGAAAGCAAAAAATATAAACAAGTCTATAATCTAATTTTGGCTCAATGTGATAGCCTTTTTTACAACGTTTATGCTACTGATATCCTTGTGAATGTCATAGATGTAACAATTCCCATAGCTCTCTCTCATCTCAAGTTAATAATGCTGAATAGTGACTGAAAAACAGCTCTAATGAAGAGAAGTCAAACAATTGATACTACTTACTGCACTAGTACATGGGATAAATATATACTTCTTCTTTATCCAGTATACATTTCCTTTTCTTGTGTATTCATTCATTAATATTCTTAGCATTCATTAAGAATTATGTGAAGGTATGTGACCTAGTAGTAAGAGTGTTGGGCTCACAATCAGAAGGTCAAAAGTTCAATTCTTGGACCGGGTGGTGCATTGAGTCCTTGAGCAAGGCACTTCATTTCATGTTACTCCAGTTACTAATTTGAAATGAGTACTACCCTGGGGCTGGTGCAACCCCCATTTAGTCACCAAGTCCTTGATGTTTCATAGGGCCAAGTGTTGGAGGACCAAGAAAGTATCTAAAAGTCTGCTCACTAGTGCATTGGCCCCTAAAACAATTAGAGACAGAATGGTACAGGCTGCTAGGCCATATTCACTTAGGAGTGACGGCTATGGTTTCCATTAAGAATATGTATCTACAGCCAAGTGTAGGAATGGTTAAGCGGTTCCCAAACATGATTTCGGGTTATGTCCCTAGGGCAAGTATCTTCTTCTATAGCCCTGGGCCAACGAAACCATTGTCAGTGGATTTGATAGACATAATCTGAAAAAATCTTGTGTGTACACACACACACACACACACACACATAGAACAAGCTTCTTTCAGTTTCAGTCTATCAAATCCATATCGTCATCATTATTTAACATCCACTTTCCATGCTGGTATGGGTTGATGGTTTAACTGAAACTGGTAAAGCAGTGAGCTACACTAGGTTCCAGTCTGATTTGGCAGGGTTTCTACAGATGGATGCCCTTTTAATGCCAACCACTCCAAGAGTGTAATGGGTGCTTTCTTACACCAGCAATGGTCATGACTATGACTTCACAGGTGCCATTATACATACATGCATACATATCATCATCATCATCATCATCATCATTTAGCGTCCGTTTTCCATGCTAGCATGGGTTGGACGGTTCTACTGGGGTCTGTGAAGCCAGAAGGCTTCATCAGGCCCAGTCAAATCTGGCAGTGTTTCTACGGCTGGATGCCCTTCCTAACGCCAACCACTCCGTGAGTGTAGTGGGTGCTTTTTACGTGCCACCCGCACTGGTGCCAGACAGAGCTGGCAAACGGCCACGAACGGATGGTGCTTTTTATGTGCCACCGGCACGAGGGCCAGGCGAGGCTGGCAACGGACAATGTTAATAAGGTGGCTAGCAAGTTTACACTCTCACGGGTAAAATATAAACTAAATTCAAATTCAATAAGGTATTTAAATACCACTTGCTGTAAAAAGAGCCATCGCTCCAAAACCACATATTACTCACTATTAAAATACACATGGCCAGTGCAATAAGCATAACAGAAACTGGCTTACCTTGCGTGGAATACAGAAAGTAAGGAATGTGTGTATTTCAGGATCAACTGATTTCACTTTCTGTATGAAAAATCATACTTTAAGCTCATCAACTGAAAACAACACCTATTTCTGAAATATTTATCACATTACACCATGTGTGTCCTTTACTTTCGAATGTCCCCGTGAGCCAGTATAAATTTAAATTAAATAAGTATCATTACCGTTATTAATAATATTAAGAAGGATGAAATAAGGTAGTTAGCAAGTTTAAGACTGAGAAATTGGTGGTTTTGGAGAGATGGCTCTAGTTATAGCAAGTGGTATTGAAATACCCGATTGAATTTGAATTTAGTATCTATATATATAATAAGATACATTTAAACAGATGAGGAATGCACTCATGGGATTCAGCTGGATCCATCCAGCAGTTCTTGAGATATCTTGGCCATGGACAAACAAACAAACACAACTGAAAACAATACCTCTGCCTTTGCTAAAGACGGAGGTAACAATAATAATCCATGCATGGAATTTATAAATATTTTAATGCATCACCACACACGTTTCAACAAGTTATATGTTTTTTGTGACCATAGACCACATTCCTGGGATGCTTACAATACAATCTACAATATCCAGGATCTCAGGTGGGTCTTTGTTCATGCATATATCATCATCATCATCGTTTAGCATCTGCTTTCCATGCTGGCATGGGTTGGACAGTGCAACTAGGTTCTGGGAGCCAGAAGGCTGCACCAGGCCCAGTCTGATCTGGCAATGTTTCTACGGCTGGATGCATATATATATATATATATATATATATATATATATATATATATATATACAGGTGCAGAGGTGGCTGTGGAGTAAGAAGCTTGCTTCCCAACCATGGTGCCATGCAGTGGGACTGCATGGTACCTTGGACGAGTGTCATCTACAATAGCCCCAGGCTAATGAGAGCCTGTGAGAGTGCTTGGTAGACAGACACTGAAAAAATCCCATCATGCACGAATGTTTGTATATATGGGTGTATGTGTGAGTGTATGTTTGTGTCTTGTTGACTTGCTTTTACCTGATAGTTATAAATTAGTGTCAGCGTCACACAATCTCTGTCATTCATATCCAATATTCTGTGAAAAAATGTCTGGCCATGGAGGAGTATTACCTTGTTTGGATACAAGAGGGGGTTGGTGACAGGAAGGTTATCCAGCAATAGGAAATCAACTTCAAATAAATTCCATCTGTTCATGCAAGCATGGAAAATTGGATGGTAAATGATGATGATGATGATCATCATCATCATCGTCGTCGTCGTCGCCATCGCCGTCATCATCATGACAATGATGATGATGATATACATCACATCACATTCAATAGGGCATTGGGGTCTCAAGCAAGATTTTAGTTTAGTGATACTTGAAGGCATTCAGTTATTGACTGAAATTTTGTTTTGTCTACACATCTAAAGTAACAATAATTCTGTAATGAATAAAACAGATTTTCCAAGAAGACACTAGAAGCCCATAAATCTTAATTTGGTGTCTGAAAGAATTTTAATTTTCTCCAATCACTTTAAAATCGATAAATGATTTCTTTGAGCTAAGCACTTCACTAAATCTGTCAGGGAAAAAGTTAATTAATTGTTTCTCACTGAAGCACAAAGCCACAACCCCATTACTAGGCTGGTACTTTATTTTACCAACCCCAAAAAGGATGCAAAGCAAAGTTGACCTCAGAGGAACTTGAACTCAGATTGTTAAGTTTTTCCAATGCTCTAATTATTCTGCCAATCCACCATCCTAAGAAGAGGTTAATTAACTAAAGTGACCCCAGTAATTAATACATGTGCATTGTTGAAATTATACCGATGTGAAAGAACACAGCAAGGATTCCTTTCAAATGTGATGTGTTTTGAGTATGTGTATGAAGAGAATAGTACTTGCTTGTTATATTCTTTAAATGAATCAAGCAAAAATTACTCTATAACCTTCAAACAGAATATCAGCAGAAACTGGGTTAATTACCACTGACATTCCTATACATTTGATTATTTACAAACTATATCAATGGAATTAATTAACCCTTAGAGAAAGGATAGGCAGAGCGGCTGAGCCATGAGAAACAGCAAATCCATATTTTGACTCTAATAACAAAAACATGTTGTTTTGTTGGGGTTTCTCTTCCGTTGTTATAAAAAAAAATTAAAAACAACCCAGATTGGAAAAGAAAAGAGTAAATGAGCATTAAAAGACATCAGTGAATATTCTAGTAGAGCAGCTTTGATGGTACAGACATAGAATACAAATGAAATAATATAACTACTGTATGGAGAAATGTTGCATGCTAGCAGTGAAAAATACTCAGTTGTAAAGGAAGAACAAGTGGGAGATATAAGAAAAAGAAGTGGTGAGGTTCAAATCTCAGGATGTCAGACGCAAGGGACAAGATTAGCAGTTCCTGCTAGTTTTTGCACCACAGACTGGTTTCATGCAACACAATTTTTCTACAGACCATGGGATCGTGCACATAACAAAACACAATAAAGTGCCTAATATATAATTTAATTATTACATGATGATAAGACATATACAGAGTGCATTCCAGAAGTTTTCACTTTTTAGCAGAGGCAGTTATAATTGTCCCAGATTATTCTTCTATTTGTATCAGTCATTTGACTGCAGCCATGCTGGAGCACTGCCTTGAAGTGGTTTTTGTCGAACAATTCAACCTCAGGATTTATTTTTAGGCTTATTCTTTGCCAAACTGTTAAGCTATGGGGACATAAACACACCAACGCCAGTTATCAAGTGATGGAAAGTTAGAGTATGATAGAGGGAACAGAAACAGGTGTCTTGCTATAGAGGAGATATATGAGGGGTGTATGAAAAGTCTTGAGCCTCAAAAGAAAAAAACATGGTACAAGACTTCTGATGAAGGTACAAGACTTTTGATGAAGGTACAAGGTTCAAAGGCCTTGAAGGCTCAAAACTTTTCATACACACCTTGTATGACTAACCCAGTTGGAAAAAGAGAGAGGAGAGACAGAGAGAGAGAGGATGGTGAAGAAGGTGTATTGGGGCATAGCCTCTAGTTACAGGGTGATCATCATCATCATTTAGCATCTGCTTTCCATGCTGGCATGGGTTAGACTGTTTGGCTGAAACTGGTAAGCCGGAGGGCTACACCAGGTTCCAGCTTGATTTGGCATAGTTTTTACAGGTGGACGCTCTTCCTAATGCCAACCACTCTAAGAGTGTAATTGGTGCTTTTTACATGTCACAGGCATGGGTGCCAGTTATGTGACACCGGCATCAGCCACAATTACGATTTCACTAGGCTTGATGGGTTTTCTCAAGCATGGGATATCGCCAAAGGTCTCGGTCACTTATCACTGCCTCAAGTGAAGTGGTGCAGAGGATTAACTCACAATATCCTAAGAAGAAAAAAAGATTTCAACAATGCCTTCAGTTTATGTTAAAGTTACATGTATGTTTATATTGCCAACAAGCTCCATACTATACATCACTAATTATTATGGTTAATCTATTAAGATCTTAATCAGTTGTTTACATTCAGAAATTATATTTTAGGTTTCCTGACTATTTTAGTATTTTACTTGTTTCAGTTGCAGGACTGCAGCCATGCTGGAAAACCATGTATGAAGTTACTTGAACCCCAGAACTTATTTTAAGTCTAGTACTTATTCTATCTATTTTCTCTTTCTTCTTTTTTCTTTTTTGTGACCTGCTAAGTTATAGGAATGTAAACAAACCAATACTGGCTGTCAGGTGGTGGTATGTATTCATGTATATATGCATACTTACAAATGCATGCATGCATACACACACACACACACACACACACATACATACATACACACACATACATACATACATGTATATTCAATGGGCTTCAACATAGTTTCTGTCAACCATATTTACTCACAAAGCACCAGTTGGCCTGGAGCTATGTTAGAAGACACTTGCCCAAAGTGCCAGGAATTGGGACGGAACCTGAAACCAAGGGTTGAGAAGCAAACTTTTTAACCGTACAGTCATGCCAGCACCAAAACAGAATTTTAAAATGATCAAAAAAATCAAACAAATTGAAGATTAAGCCTTTATCTTCATACTTTGCATGTCACGAACAAATAAATAATCAGGAAGCTAATGAGACCAAAAGTAAATCAGTCTCATGACCACTGAGGTGAATCCAAGGTATAGTTATCTAAGGCACACTGCACCTACTCAGGTAAATTGAAATTTATCCGAGTAGGTGCAGTAGGGTCGGGTGCTTAAGAAGGTCACCTTGTAACTGCAAAGATCTGACACTTAAGAAAATTACATTTCACTGAGATGTCATTGCATGGCCATTTTGGGCAAATGTCATTTTCTGTAGCTTCAGGTCAAGCTATTCCTTGTGAGTAAAATTGGGTAGATGGAAATTGTACAGAAGCCTGACAAGATAGACTGGATTGTACCTGTAATTGAAAAGGTGCAGCCCTGTCACAAACAGCATCAAGCTGATTCGTCATCATCATCATCATTGCCTACTTTTCCATGCTTGCATGGACCAAGTGGAGTTTTGTTGGGGTAGATTTTTTCCAACGGTCAGATACCCCTCTCCTTGTTGCAAACTCTCACCTGTGTCTAAGCAAGGTTAATATTTCCTCATGACCAGACACGTTTTCAGCAAAGATGAATGAAGGACACCACCTACACAATGGTAACAATCATTTACAGCTATGAAGCAATGTCCAGGCAGGGAGACAATAAAACACACACACACACACCACAAAGTAAAAGGAAAACAATTTCTTCCAAACCCTTTCAGACCGTTTTAATTTCCAATTTTTTCCTGATTTCCTAAACCTTGGCTTGGAATTTTTAACATTGGATAAAATGACCATACACATTGAAACCTAGATGTTAAGAGAAAATATCAAACATGCTCTTAACTAAGCACAGACCCCCAAAGGACCAAGGGTGGTGTTAATACAAGAGACAGAGTAAATCTAAAACTTAAGAATACAGAATGCACAGAGTTGGAACAAATACTCCATCACATTTCATCTGACAATTCCAACATTCCATCACTTTATTCTATTGACGTCAAAAAGATGAAGGGTAAAACTGACTTTTGGTGGAATTTGAACTCAGTGTGTAGAGAACTAGAACAAATACTGCAGACAACTCATCCAACACTAAAATTTCTATCATCTTATTACCTGAGTTTTGGTGGAATTTGAACTTAATGTGTAGAGAACTTGAAGAAATACTGTAGGCATTTTGTCCAACTTTTTAACAATTATGGTAGTTCACCACCTATAAAACTGACACAACAGATTTGTCCTGAAGGGGAAAATGTAATAGAATTGGGTCTCTGTAATATTCATTCATTTATTTTATTTTTATATGTCTGTATGTCTATTTTTTCATGCTAGCATGGGTTAGAGGATATATACTTATTGAGACATTGTTTTGCAGTTGGATGACCTTTCTAACATTAACTCTTATCCACTTTTCAAGTTAGGTATCTTTTCGCCATGAGGTTTCAAAAGTCTGAAGAAAAGAGATGATTTGCTCACAGAACTGACAACGACAACACCACCTCCATTGTGTTGCAAATTTCCAAGAAGTGAGTGAAATGCAAACAAACAAATAGACACACATGCATGCATGCGTGCACACCACACACACATGCACACACACACACCCAAACATACACTTGAAGAATTACCATTTTGAATGAAATAGTATTACACTCATAAATATTGTGTAATTTATGACACTATAATAAAAATATACACAAACTGCCTTGTTTTATTCTCTTCTTGGACATTTATATAGGATGGTCCACTTTCAGTTTCTTATTTCTTTACTGCCCACAAGGGTCTAAACGTAGAGGGGACAAGCAAGGACAGACAAAGGGATTAAGTCGATTACACCGACCCCAGTGCATAACTGGTATTTAATTTATCGACCCTGAAAGGATGAAAGGCAAAGTCGACCTCGGTGGGATTTGAACTCAGAACGTAAAGACAGTATTTTGCCCAGCATGCTAACGTTTCTGCCAGTTCGCCGCCTTCAGTTTCTGTAAGACAAATCCACTCACAAGTCTTTGGTCAACCTGGAACTGTAGAAGAAAACACTTGCCTAAGGTGCCATGCAATGGTATGTAAACCACACGGAAGGGAAGCAAACGATTCTTTGACCATACAGCCATGCCTGTGCCTTGTGTTTATTTTATTGACCCAAGAGAAATCTGAAAAGAAAGTAAACCTGAGCAAGATTTTCACTCATAATGTTAAAGGACTGAAATAAATATTGCTTTCAAATTTTTGCACAAGGCCAGCAATTTCGGGGGAGGGGTATAAGTTGATTACAATGGCCCCAGTGTTCAACTGGTACTTATTTTATTGAACCTGAAAGAATGAAAGGTGAAGTTAACTGCAGCAGAATTTGAACTCAGAACATAAGGACAAACAAAATGCCACTAAGCATTTTGCCCAGTATGCTAACAATTCTGCCATCTCACTTGCCTTCTGGACAGAAATAGATATTGAGAGATATTTAATCTAGCAGACTGCTATTTTTGTCACACAACTACTTTATCCACCCCACCCACCTTATATATTAAATACTCATTCCGCAGTGATGAAATGGTAAAAGTTTCCAGTGAATCAGCATTTTCAATGGAGAACCAAATTCTGAATGAAATCCAAATTGCTTCACCAAACTTGCCTGAAACACAGTCTTCATGGATAAATTCTCCCCAGAAGTTCCAATTCTCAAGTCAATTCTAGTTGAAGTCATTCTATTACTTTGACTCATATTACAACATTAATCCTTTTGATACCAACCCACCTGAGACCACCACCCCCTCATTCCATAATAGAAACTTCCTGTTTTAAAGTGTTCTAAATTAAGACCATCCGTCCAAATTTCTTGTTAATATGTTTCAAACACCAACTTTATAATGGCAGTTATTTTACTAAATACTTCATTACTTTTAGAATTAACTGAAACAGTTTTGCAACCATATTTCAACAGTAATATGGTAAGTAGCTTGCTTACAAACCACATGGTTTTGGGTTCAGTCCCACTGTGTGGCACCTTGGGCAAGTGTCTTCTACTATAGCCTCAGGCCAACCAAAGCCTTGAGAGTGGATTTGGTAGATGGAAACTGAAAGAAGCCCATCGTATATATGTATATATATGTATATATGTATGTGTGTTTGTGTTTGTCCCTCCAACATCGCTTGACAACCGATGCTGGTGTGTTTACGTCCCTGTAACTTAGCGGTTTGGCAAAAGAGACCAATAGAATAAGTATTAGGCTTACAAAGAATAAGTCCTGGGGTCGATTTGCTCGACTAAAGGCGGTGCTCCAGCATGGCCTCAGTCAAATGACCGGAATAAGTAAAAGAGAAAGAGTGAGTAACAAAAAGGTTAAATTAGTAAAAATTGCAGCAGCCAACCTAAAACATACAGCTAAGTAATTAACATAGTTAATTTGTAGTTTTTGTGATTTCTATATAATTTATTATAAACATTGTTGGAAAATGTTTTAACAATAGAGAATTTTTAGTAAATTTTAATACATAATAATCTTTATTATAGGCACAAGGTCCGAAATTTTGGAGATGAGGGTAAGTCAATTACATCAACCCCACCCACAAAAAAGGATGAGAGGCAAAGTTGAATTTGGCAGAATTTAAACTCAGAACTTTAATACATAATGGTTTCAGTTTTTGGCACAAGGCCAGCAAGTTTGAGGAATAGGTAAGCCAATTATATTGACCCCAGTGCTTAACTGGTATTTATTTTGTTGACTCCCAAAGGGATGAAAGGCAAAGTTAACTCCAGCAGCATTTGAATTCAGTATGTAAAGACAGACAAAATGCTGTCAAGCATTTTACCTGGTATGCTAACAATTTTGCCAGATCTAGGCAAGGTTGTTTATGGAAGACCAGTAGTCACCCATGCATGCCAGTCTCCCCTCTCCATGCCAAAGGGGCCAATACAGCTTGGCACCAATGACGTCATAACTCATTTCTACAGCTGAGTGAACTTGAGCAATGTGAGATAGAGTGTCTTGCTCAAGAACACAGCACATAGCCCGGTCCAGGAATCAAACTCACAACCTCGTGAATTGTGAACCTGATGCTCTAAACACTGAGCCACGCACCTTCACCTGGCTGGAAGAGAGGCAATTAAATGAGGAAAAGTGAAAACTCTATCAAGGCTACCGAACAGCGAATAACTAGAACCAACACAGTCAAAGCAAAAACTAAGAATATAATATCTGTCAAAATATATGGCAACATAAAAATGAGAGAATAAAAAAAGCTATGTTAAAGCAGTAATAGAGATAGTGTGGAATGCTAGTAGGAAATATAGGATTAAGTTAGATGAAAAGTGTTAATAACACAAGCTGTAATCTGTAGTGTCAAAATTATGCAAGATCTCCAAGGATACATAGGTGTACTTAAAGATAGTGAAATTTATATACTTTACTAGTTTAGCCACTCAGTTGTAGCCATGTTGGTTTCCCGCCCCCATATACATTGCTAATTCGTTTGTTTTATATCTGTTTTACCCTGCTAACACACACACACACACACACACACACACACACACAATGATGTTTGTTTTTATGTCAAGTTACACCTGAAACCTATTTAAGATTAAACTAAAGGATTAACCAATACTTTTTAATAGAAGTGTATGTTTATTAAACTTTAACAAGGAAAAAGTTAACAGTGACTCAGGAATGTGTGTACTGACAATAGCTGGATGGATGAATGGAAAGATAGATATATACATAGCATTAGATTTTTTAGGTCATTCAATTTCTCTCACCTGAACAATAGACTGATTGAGTAAACCTATCAGTAACATACCTGTAATTACTGGAAACAGCTGTAAGTCAAATTTATTTTAATAAAGGAAAAATATGTAATGACCATTATTTATAACTTGTCCTACATATGTGTGTGTCTGTGTGTGTGTGTATATATGTGTGTGTGTGTGTGTGTATATATATATATATATATATATATATATATATATATATATATATATATATATATATATATATATATGTATGTATGTGGAGGCACAATGGCCCAGTGGTTAGGGCAGCGGACTTGCGGTCGTAGGATCGCGGTTTCGATTCCCAGACCAGGCGTTGTGTGTGTTTATTGAGCGAAAAACACCAAAAGCTCCATGAGTCTCTGGCAGGGGGTGGTGGCGATCCCTGCTGTACTCTTTCGCCACAACTTTCTCTCACTCTTTCTTCTGTTGGCCTACTCGCTTAGCCAGCGGGGTGGCATCATTTGAAGGCTAAAACAATGTGAAGTGCATTGTGACCAGCGATATGCAGCAACATCTGATAGCCTGGTCGGTCACGGTGATCACAGTGATATATATATATATATATATATATATGCATACTCGATAGAGTGTAAGTGCCTTGAGAGAAAAGTTGGACTTGAGAAGCATCAGATGTGGTGTGCAAGAGAGACGACTGTGCTGGTATGGTGATGTGGTGAGAATGGATGAGGATAGTTGTGTGAAAAAGTGTCACCTCCCTAGTGGTTGAGGGAACTTGTGGAAGAGGTTGATCCAGAAAGACCCGGGATGAGGTGGTGAAGCACGACCTTCAAACATTAGGCCTCACCGAGGCAATGACTGGTGACCAAGACCTTTGGAAATATGCTGTGCTTGAGAAGACCTGGCAAGCCAAGTGAGACCATAACCCGTGGCCTATGACAGTGGTGTAACCAGCCCACTTATGTGTACCTTTCCTTCATTGGACACTAAACTCTGCTTGCGAAGACCTGTTGGTAAAATCGAAATCAAATTTGCTGATGTGGCTGATAACAGCACCTCATGACTGGCATCCGTGCTAGTGTTATGTTAAGAGTGCCATCTGAGTGTGATCATTGAAGGGCCGCTGACTGGCTCCCTTGCCAGTGGCATGTAAAAAGCACCATTCAAGTGTGAAGAACAACATTCGAGCGAATTCATTGCCAGTGCCACTGGACTGACTCCTGTGCAGGTGGCACGTAAAAAACACCATTTGAGCGTGGCCGTTGCCAGTATCACATGACTGGCCCTCATGCTGGTGACATGCAAAAGCACCCACTACACTCTCAGAGTGGTTGGCATTAGGAAGGGCATCCAGCTGTAGAAACTCTGCCAGATCAGATTGGAGGCTGGTGCAGCCATCTGGGTCCCCAGTCCTCAGTCAAACTATCCAACCCATGCCAGCATGGAAAGCAGACGTTAAATAATGATGATGATGACTATACACATACAGACACACACACACACATATATATGGTTGAAGCAGCCACTGAAATGAAACTGTTATTCTAAAGTCATTCACTACAGTTATTTTCATGATCTCAGAAAAAAAAAAAAATTATTGGTTTTTTTTTAATGTAGGAAAATTATATCTGACGTAAGAACCCTCTCTTCAGACAAAGTTATTGAAATATTGATATTTCGATAAGTGCACATGCAGAGAAGCTTTTATGAAAAAAGATCCAATTTTTTTAATATTAAAAAAATTTAAATTTTCTTAATGAGCTGATTGAAACAATCCTAATGTGCAATTAGAAGTATCCTTAATTAGTTTTCTGTGATTACTTAAACGTTTTCTGAGGCTCTTTTCCATTGTTATAGCCTGAATCCAGTTAAGCGTTACTTACATGCAGTTAAGTGTGCGATACAGGAATTTTTGTGAAATTAATAACATTTGAATATTGTATCCCAGCCCATATGGTAATGTGCCATGCACATCATAAAGTATGTGTAGTGCAAATCTCTCTAGCTATATTTATATATATATATCATCATCATCATCATGAAGTGTTTTGCTCAAGAACACAATGCATCACTCAGTCTAGGGATTGAAACCATGATCTCATGATCGTGAGTGCAACCACTCTAACCACCAGGCCATGCATCCAGAATATAATAATAATAATAATAATAATAGTAGTAGTAACAATAATAATAATAATCCTTTCTACTATAGGTGCAAAGGCTGAAATTTGTGGGAAGTGGGTAAGTCGATTATTTAACCCTGAAAGTATGAAAGGTAAAGTCGACCTTTGCAGAATTTGAACTCAGAACGTAGCAACAGACAAAATATCACTAAAGTGTTTTGTCCAGCATGCTAACGATTCTGCCAGTTCACTGCCTTGTTGTTGTCGGCGGCGGCGGTGGTGGTAGTGGTAGTAGTAGTAGTAATAACCGAAAAGATGTGGCATCTCAAGACACATTACCATTGGTTGTAGGAGCACTTGGAATGATCAAAAAAGGAACTAAAAATTATTTAAGAATGATCCCTGGCTTACCATCCATGCAGGAAGTGCAAAAGATTGTTTTAATTGGAATGTCGCACGTACTGAGAAGAGCTTTGTCACAGTGAATTTTCTCTCCTTTTTTTCCCCTTTTAAAATTTTTCTATTTTTATTTTTCCTTTTTCTCTTTGTTTTTCTTCCCCATTTTCTTTATCATGACATTGTAAATGAACAATCTGATGTTTTTATTTTAATGGCCTACCAATATATATATATAGTGCATTTCTCTGCCCTAGGTGTCAGGAAGACACTTGGCAAGAAATAGAAACAGAATTGAAAGATGATAATGAAAATAATATTAATAATATTAATAATAATAATAATAATAATTAGAAAATTACCTGTGGCTTTACAAACAGCTAGAGCTGCTTCATTAGCACCGGCTAAAATCTGAATTCCAATAGGTTTCTTATTAAATACTTTCTTCACTTCATTCATTACAACAGCCATGCTAGCCACAATTTCAGGACCAACATCTTTAGAATGCAAATATGGGATGTCAAGCATGTTCTCAAGCATGATCCCATCCTGATGAGAGAGAAGAAAAGAAAATTATTAAATAAATTAATAGCATGACCGAGTGATAAAAAATTCTTTGAACACCAATCAACACAAGGCAAGACAACATATCCAGAAATGCTTCATCTAAAGTTTCGTTTCTCTCCAAAATGTTGGCTGCTTTTTCTACTAAGTCAAGCAAACAAGAGGAAGCTCCCTCACTGGCTGAAAATTGGTGAAGTTTAGATTGTCAAGTTGGATTGAACTTTTGCATATTGTTGTCCATAGGACAAAATATTAGCAAGGGCAGAATCCCACTTCACAGAGATGTACTGAGTCTTCTTCTGCTGAAACTATGTGATTTTGGTGAAGCACATGTGTCTCCAAGACAACAACTAATGTGTAATTATGGTACTTCTGTAAATGTGCTTAAAATTTTTGTTAATTTTGACCTTGAATCACAAGAGGTCTGGACCTACCAGACATAAGACATTTAGCATTTCACAATGCAGTATTTTGCTTGGATATTCTAAACTCCTCTAAACCCATTAAGGGATCTACTCATCTGAACTGTGCAAAGATTATGTTTATTTTACAAACTAAGGAGTAAAACTGTTTTTTTCTGAACTGAATTAACAATGTTGTCTTTGCTATCAGACTATCGACATCTCAGACGTACTGTCAAAACAAGCTTTGTGATTGATATCCTTTCTTCGTATCTTTGGGTGACATTTCTATGCAGGGTTGGGGACTGAAACTCAAACTTTATTTAACTAACTGGATCAGGCTGTTTTAACCATTGGCCTGTTGTCCTGGAGAACAACAGTGTTACCACTTTATGGTACTTAAGCATTAGACTGAAGTAATTGTCTCCATATTTGTTTGACAAGTCAGGTCTGTGCTACCATTCTATATATATAAATCTGAAGTTGTCTGTGTATGGCAGGTTTGGTAGCCTTCAACTAACACTATCTCCTCCGAGACTCTGCGGCGCAAGTTGACCAAAATTGAAAGTATGATAGAAGAAGGCTTGCTCTTCATTCCGTAGAAGATAAAATTCAAATCGGACCATGTTAAGACCAAAAATTATTTACATCAAAAAGGTGTAAAAAAATCCTTATTTTTTTCGATTTTTTGACTGCTGTGTTGCCATTTTTCGGTGTATTTCAACCAAAAAATGTTCACTTAAAGAGAATAACAAGCTACATAATGCAAAATTTTTACTTTTCAAAAGTTCCAATTCTAAAGGGTCGAAACCTGAGCAACGCCGGGTAATACTGCTAGTAATTGTCTAAATTTGCATAGCATGAAGCTACTTCTATATTTTTGTATAACTATAAAGAATACCAACAATCAAAAAAAAGATCAAAGGTCCTTCCCTAGCCATAGGCTCATAAGGCCAATTTCCTAGATTCTGTGGTGCATATATCTATTCCCCATTGGATGGGATACCAGTCCATTGCAAGATTACTCATTTTTGCCAACTGAGTGAACCGAAGTGTTTTGTTCAAGAACACAACACATCTCCCAGTTCAGAAATCAAACCCACAACCTTGTGAGTATGAGTACAGCACTTTAACCACTAAGCCATAAGCTTCCACATGCCAATAGTACTGTGCAAGAATATTAAAAGTACTATCCATCTCTAGATATCTAATTTGGTTCTTTCACAACATATTTTAACCGTACTTCAAATGTTAGAAGGATTACATTTGCTCTTTTATGATGTTCCAAGAATAAATGAATGAGAAGACCTTTTTTTTTTCGGTGTCTGCTTATCACAAAGAAACAATGAACAACTCACTGGGATTCCCCATCACAGATGAAGCAGCCCCTTGTGCTGATAAGGGAACCACAAGCTTTCTTTACAGACATCAAATGTTCGAGATATGACAGTGCTTCAGTCCATGTATGTGTAACAAACACTCACCATCAAACAGCAAGCAGTAGATTAGCAATCATTACAATTTCTTGACAATGTCCTAAGATACTTCAGATAAAAGGGTTTAATCATTGATGAATTTTTTTTTGATCAACCCTAAAATATGGAGAAGTCATGTCTGTGAGAATTATGGGCTGGTTCTCTTACACTGGTAAGATTGGAGCAGTCTGGAAGAGTATGAGCTGTATGTTGAAGTCTGAACAAAAATCATGGGCATGGAAGAAATTACAGAGGGGTTTCATTATAGTTCCAAGTAAAAAGGATTAGAGAAAAGTACCAAGTGTGTGACCTAAAGAAAGGTAAAGGCACAGCCGTGTTGAAGGAAGGAACAAAGACAGTGATGGGTGTAGCAGGTTGTTTGGGGAGGATGAAGGGTTCTCAATGTTTCCAAGGGACATACGATAATGTAGTTACTGCAGAAGAAGCAGAAAAAAGAAACATCCGAGCTGTGAGCCCACTAATGGTTGTGGTATGTTGGTAAGTCTTTGTTAATCAGTGAATGGTATTTTTGTGAATGCAGTCTAGAAGGTTTGGGTGTGTGTAGTAAGAGCACTATTCCAGATATGTGAGTACACGAATGTGGGTCAGACTTGAGTTTTGAAGAAGGTCAGCAACTAATTAGAGCTGAAATATTTTTTGGCTCTGAAGAGGAAGTCTAGTCTTTGGGATGCACATTGCACATTTAGTAATGTTTTATACACACATAGATGCATCTATGTATGTGTGTGTGTGTTTGTGTGCATGCATGTATGCACATGTATGTGTATGTATGTATACGTGTGTACATTTGTATGTATATATATATATGTATATATGTGTGTGTGTGTATGCATGTGTGTATATGTGTATGAATGATGTACATATGTATACACACATTTATGAAGCCACCATAGAAACAGCTACAGCCTGTGGGGCCAAGTATTTGAGGTAACTTTGAGGGTAATAGTTTTGTGTTGTTCACGGATAGATGGAATACTGTAGAAAGAAGTGATAAGTGCAGTAATTATATCTTCGTTCAATTGAAGGAGATTAGGTTATCCTGACCCCCTGGGATATTTTTGATGCCTGTTCACAGAAACACTTCATATCTGGCAAGATGTGTCATGTGGTGGTGCTTCTATGAGGAAGTTTATAGAGGTTAGAGAAGTGTGGTATCACAAGAACATGTGCTGTTAAGAAATGATAACAAGCAAATCAGTTATGTAGAGAAGGACAAGTATCTTGTGACTTGTTGAAGGTCATCTTGTCCCAGAGTTGATGTATGATGGGTTGGAGAAAGCCCTGTGAATACCGTTGCAACGAAGAAGTCTGGCACAAAAGTCTGCACAAGAGATGAGAAAGAGGTAGGGAACAAAGAGAAACATGTTGGCAAAGGCTTTGTTGATATCAAGAGCAACAACATTGCTTTTGCTAAAGTTCTTCAGGACAAGAGGTCACAAGAGTACCAATGTCAGAGAACAAGTCTCTTGTAAATTTGGTTCAATGGAAACTATAGTAATTGTCACTTAGAAAGAATGGAAACTCAACATGATGGACAAGGTGGTGTTTTTTGTTTCTTTTTTGCTTTTGTACAGTTGTTTGCTTTATCTTTAAGATTGTGAAAGTAAAAGCAATGGTGGGAGGAGTAAATGGAAAGGTCAAAGCAACTGACCTTCTTGGGAGTAGAACAAGGTTGCATAGGTACCTAGAGAGAGAGAGAGAGAAAGAAAGAAAGAAAGAGAGAGAGAGAGAGAGAGAGAGAGAGAGAGAGAGAGAGCAAGAGAGAGAGAGAGAGAGAGACTGAAGAGTTTTGTAAGGATAGAAGCTATACATATATATCTCACAATTTTACATCTATACATATACAAGTTTGTGTGAGTGTGTGTAAAATTACCAAATCATGATATTTTGAAATCATTTAATATGTACGTCTCAGGTTTGCACAATATATAGTAAGAAATGCATCCATTTCATGGCTTCTGTGCCGGTGGCATGTAAAAAGCACCATCCGATCGTGGCCATTTGCCAGCCTTGTCTGGCACCTGTGCCGGTGGCACGTAAAAGGCACCATCCAACCGGCCATTTGCCAGCCTCGTCTGGCCCCCGTGCCGGTGGCACGTAAAAAGCACCATCCAACCGTGGCCATTTGCCAGCCTCGTCTGGCCCCCGTGCTAGTGGCACGTAAAAAGCACCCACTACACTCTCAGAGTGGTTGGCATTAGGAAGGGCATCCAGCTGTAGAAACATTGCCAGATCAGACTGGGTCTGGTGCAGCCTTCTGGCTTCCCAGACCCCAGTTGAACCGCCCAACCCATGCCAGCATGTAAAGCGGACGCTAAATGATGATGATGTAGTTAGAGTAGTAAGTCAGCTGGTTGAGCTAAGAGAACAGACATGTATATAGAGGGGGAGAAAGAAAAGAAGAGAGACAGAGAGAGAGACAGAGAGAGAGAGTTTGTTATATTTGACTTGAGTTGAAAATTCTGGTGCCATGCACAACACATAGCATAATACGTGTGTGTGTGTATGTGTGTGTGTGTGTGTGTGCATGGGGCAGACAAAATTTGTTGAGGTGAATTCTCTACAACTGGAAACAAACATCATTGCTTGTCTGATAGTGAAGCTTGTTAACAACCATCACATGATGAGAAGACAAGGGTACACACACGTATGTGTATGTATGTGTATATATGTATATATATATATGTATATATATATATGTATATATATATATATATATATATATATATATATATATATATATATATATATATATATATATATATATAAATAATATGTAGGTTAAAGTAGTGAGGAAAGGCAAACAATTAGTTGAGGCAGGACAAATTTGATTTTATCTGATTCAATCTAAAAATTTAGCAACATAATGCATGGTAAAAATAGTACAAACTGGTAAAGATAGTCTCTGACAACTGTTTCTGGGATATCCCAGCTACTGGAACCTCATATCGAGCAAAGACCCTATAAGTCAGGTATTCCGTCATTGGAGAAATACAGGCTGGACAGTGGAAGAATGCTTCTTATCAATATTTACTGTGGTTTATTATGTCCAGGAGGGGGGGGGGGTCCAATTAAATCCAGTTGGATTGGGTCTTCTTTAGGTAAATCCATGATCAGAAAGAGTGGTCAAGCAGTACATCAAGAAGGAAAGAATTGTTATGCAGCATTCTTTGAGTCATCTTGACCTACATTCCTCATATTCATCATCATCATCATCATCACCATTTAGCGTCCGTTTTCCATGCTAGCATGGGTTGGACAGTTCAACTGGGGTCTGGGAAGCCAGAAGGCTGCACCAGGCCCAGTCTGATCTGGCAATGTTTCTACAGCTGGATGCCCTTCCTAACGCCAACCACTCCGTGAGTGTAGTGGGTGCTTTTTACGCGCCACCCGCACAGGTGCCAGACGTAGCTGGCAAATGGACACGGTTGGATGGTGCTTTTTACGTGCCACCGGCACGGGGTCCAGGCGAGGCTGGCAACGGACACGAGCGGATGGTGCATTTACATGCCATCGGCACGAGGCCAATCGGGGCAAGGCTGGCAACGGTCACGAACGGATGGTTCTCTTACGTGCCACCGGCACTGGTATCTCAGCTGCAATTTCCATTGATCGATTTCGATTCTGATCCTCACTTGCCTCAACAGGTCTTCACAAGTAGAGTTTTGTGTCCCAAGAAGGGAAGGTATGCATACGTAGGCTGGCTCCATCCCCTGTAGAAGACCACGGGTTATGGTCTCACTGGTCCTGCCGGGTCTTCTCGCGCACAGCATACTTCCAGAGGTCTCGGTCTCTAGTCATTTCCTCAGTGAGACCTAAAGTTCGAAGGTCGTGCTTCACCACCTCGTCCCAGGTTTTCCTGGGTCTGCCTCTTCCGCAGGTTCCCTCAACCGCTAGAGTGTGGCACTTTTTCACACAACTATCTTCATCCAGTCTCGCCACATGCCCATACCAGCGCAAACGTCTTTCTTGCACACCATAACTGATGCTTCTTAGGTCCAGCTTTTCTCTCAAAGTACTTACACTCTGTCGAGTATGAGTACTGACATTACACATCCATCGGAGCATACTGGCTTCATTTCTTGCGAGCTTACGCATATCCTCAGCAGTCACGGCCCATGTTTCACTGCCATGTAGCATGGCTGTTCGTACACACGCATCATACAGTCTGCCTTTTACTCTGTGCGAGAGGCCTTTTGTCACCAGCAGAGGTAAGAGCTCTCTGAACTTTGCCCAAGCTATTCTTACTCTAGCAGTTACACTTTCAGCACACCCGCCCCTGCTGCTGACTTGGTCACCTAGGTAACGGAAGCTATCAACTACTTCTAGTTTTTCTCCCTGGAAAGTGACAGAAGTTGGTCTCAGAGCATTTTCAGTGTTTATTGTTCCTGAGCATCTGCCACATACAAAAACCATCTTCCTAGTTAGCCTTCCTTTGACATTGCTGCACCTCTTATGTGTCCATAGCTTACACTTGGTGCATCTTATAGAGTTTCTACCTACACCTTTTCTACAGATCGAGCAGGGCCAGCTACCTGAAGGCGTTTCTGATTTGTCTACCTTCCTACTGATTATGACTTTGGTTTTGGCTAGGTTGATTCTAAGGCCCTTCGATTCTAATCCTTGTTTCTACACCTGAAACTTCTCCTCCAGTTCTGATAGTGACTCAGCAATTAGAGCAAGGTCATCAGCATAGAGGAGCTCCCAAGGGCATCCTGTCTTGAATTCCTCCGTTATTGCCTGGAGGACTATGATAAATAGGAGGGGGCTGAGGACTGAGCCTTGGTGGACCCCTACCTCTACCCGGAATTCTTCACTGTACTCGTTGCCAACCCTCACCTTACTAGCAGCGTGCCAGTACATGGCTCGCACAGCTCTCACTAACCATTCATCTATCCCTAGTTTCCTCATTGACCACCAGATAAGGGATCGGGGGACCCTGTCGAAGGCTTTCTCCATGTCAACAAAAGCCAGGTACAGGGGCTTATCTTTGGCTAGGTATTTCTCCTGCAGCTGCCTTACCAGGAATATAGCATCAGTGGTACTTTTCCCTGGCACGAACCCAAACTGCATCTCATCTAAACTAACTCTCTCTCTAATTAGTTGGGCTATGACCCTCTCCGTAACCTTCATCACCTGATCCAACAGCTTGATACCTCTGTAATTATTTGTATCTAGGGTGTCACCTTTACCTTTGTAGCAGTTGACTATTATGCTGCTACACCAGTCATTAGGTATGACTCCTTCATGTATCACCTGGTTAACTATACGGGTGACTAGGCTATAGCTGACACTACCAGACATTTTGAGCATCTCTGCAGTAATTCCTGATGGGCCTGGGGCTTTCCCTGTCTTCATGCTTCTAATTGCCTTAACTACCAAGGAACTATCAACTCGGATAGCTGGTCCCTCTGTTGGGTCAACATTCGGCAGACTCTCTTTATCCCATTCATTTTCTTTATTCAGCAACCTTTCATAGTGGCGTCTCCAAACCTCTCTCTTTGCATCCTCATTTAGCGCAAGTGAACCATCATCCATGCGAACACATTTCCCTCCTACCACATCACAATTCTCTCTCACACACTGTCTTGCAACATGAAACATCTCCAGTCTTTGGTCCTCACGGCGCAGAACATTGGCAAATTTTTTCTTATCCGCGTTCCCCTCTGGCTAAATAAACCTGTCTCTTAGCTTCTCTTTTGGCAGTCTGATACAATTCTCTGCTACCCCCATTTTTCCAGTCCTTCCAAGCCTGTCTCTTTTCTCTAATAGCCCTGTCTACAACTTTGTACCACCACTACGTTATTCTAGGTCGAGAGGGGACTTTGCACCAGCCACAGATCTGGTCAGTGGCTCTCAGCAGGTTGTCCCTTAGAAACGTCCAGTTGTCTTCTACCCCCTGTGATGCTCTATCCCCTTCTACTTCTCATATTATATATATATATATATATATATATATATATATATATATATATATATATATGTATATATATATATGTATATATACATATATACACACACACACACATGGAAAACTTCTTGATTCCATCTACCAAATTCACTCATAACAAGCCTTTCGTCAGTCCAGGTCTAAAAGTCCAGATAGAAGACACTTGCCTAAGGTGCCATGCAGTGGGACTGACCTGAAACCACATAATTGGGAAACAAACTCCACCACATAGTCACACCTGTACGTATGTATACACACACACACACACACATACACACACACATGGATATACATATCTGTATATATACATAGGTAATTTCTACATGCTAGAAGTCAAAACGACCAAAACCACATTTTAAGAGCAATTTTTGAAGGGAATGAAAAATAAAAACTTTTACTTTTTATTTTTTACAGTCATACCCAGGTTTCAGATTATTTTAGCAAATAAAATAATTTGCCAGGCGATATAATTATTAAGTAAGAAAATGGAGATATTTAATGGATATAAATTAATTAATTAATTACCATTGCCTACAATTGTTCCAATTCAGACTCAATATAAATTACAAAACAGACTTTTGATGATATTTCGCTCAATTTGCAAAATGCAAACTTATTTTATTATAAATGTTTCATAATTTGTATTGGGTGTGAATTGAAACAATTGCAGGCAATGATAATTAATTAATTAATTAATTAATTTATATCTATGAAATCTCTCCATTTTCTTACTTAGTAATATTTGATGTATTTGATATCTATAATATATTTATTGAAGAGATCACTTCACACTATAATATATTAAACAAGCATAACTTAGATGGAAACATCCCGATAAGAAGTTTATATATCCTCATAGTGACTATATATATACATATACATGTATATATATACATATATATGTATATATACATATACACATACATATATATATATATATATATATATATATATATATATATATATTATATATATATATATATATATATATATATACATATATATATATATATATACATATATACATACATATATATACATACATATATGTATATATATGTTATATATATATATATATATATATATGTATATATGTATATATATATATATTTGTGTGTGAGTGTGTGAGGCAGTTCATTCCTGATAGTTTGATTTGGTATGTCGAATCATTCAGTCATTCTTTCAATGTTTTTCTTTTTTTTCTTTCCCAAGGGTCTTTTTGTTACAGCCCCAAAATATTTATAATTGTTTGTAAAGATTTGTAAAAGCCTTTTGTGATATACTCAATTAAGGTGAATTAAAATGTATAAACTGATAGATTTATGTGTGTCTAATAGTCCACGTATATGAATTACACAACACACACACACACGTATCAAAAGAAGAATCTGGAAAATTTTGGGGTAATATTTATTCACCATTACACATATTTCATTTGCTAATAGGAATCACAGAATTGCACATGTTGGGTAAACATGTACGAAATTTCCTATTAGAAATTCTTCAGACAAACAATATATATGTATATGTATATACTTTATTTAAAGCAGCAGAAAATTCAACAAAACCTGTTACTCTGAGTTTCGCGTTGCTGTTCATTGGACAGTTTTTGCTAGAACAGAACCGATATCGGTTCTATTCTAGCAAAAACTGTCTGATGAACGGCAACGCGAAACTCAGAGTAACAGGTTTTGTTGAATTTTCTGCTGCATTAAATAAAGCATATTACTCTACCACTGGTATTCGAGTACTCTTTTTTCCACCTTGTTTCACATTTATGTGTTTACTCCGGTGTATATGTATATATATATATAAAGTTAATCCAAACATGAAAACACAAAGAGAAAACACAATAACGCGAGGATGTGGAACAAGTATAGTATTATTGGATGCTGAGGAAAGAAGGAAAGAAGGAGGGTTTAACATTTTGAGCAGAGCTCTTCGCAGAAACATAGGAAAAGGGAAGATCCAAAGAAGGGAAGATGAAGGAAAAAAAATCACCAACAGTACACACGCGGTACTTCCCAGCCACATGGTCCCAGGCTCAGTCCAACTGCATAGCATCTCCAGCAAGTGTCATTTACTACAACCAACCTCAGACCAATCAAAGTGTATTTAGTAGATGGAAACTGTAAAAAGCCCATCACACACATATGTATGTGTGTTTGCCTTTGTGTTAGTGTTTGCCCCCTGCACCACTGGCGTCAACTGGTGTTGAAGTGTTTATGCCTCTCTAACTTAGCAGTCTCATAGAAGGCATTGACAGAATAAATATCGATCTTTAAAAAAAAATCGAAAGTATGAGGGTTAATTCATTCGGCTAAAATTCTTCGAGGTGGTGCCCCAGCATGGCCATAATCTAATGACTGAAGATAATACATAAAGACACATCACGAAATTAAATGATGATAATGATACACACACACCCACACACATTCATACTCATACATGTATACATGTATATATGAGTGTGTGTGTGTGTGTGCATGATTTTGTATGGAGGTACATGCATGTGTGTATTATCATATCATAATGCGCAGTGAGCTTACCACATTAGCCAGATCAGTAAAGGAATTTGTGTATGACTCGCACTTCATAGATGAGTGCTTACCTGTGGAATTACATCTCAAGAACCCTACTGAGTAAATTACACACTCCAGTTCATTTGTTAATGTCAACATTTACACAAGATTCCACCAGTGAACAAAAGTGTATCTTCTATTAAATAAGAGTAACTAAACGTCAAATTGAAAGCATATATCTCTGTATGAATGTATGTATGTATGTATTATGTGTGTCTGTGTCATGTATGTATGAAGGTATTTATATGTATATATATATATATATATATATATATATATATATATATATATACATACACACACACATATATATATATATATATATATATATATATATATATATATATATATATATATATATACACACATATATATATGTATAAATATATACACACATATATATGTATAAATATGTATATATATACATATATGTATATATATATATATATATATATATATATATATACATATACACACATATGTATACATATACACACACACACACACACACACACACACACACATACATACATATATATATATATATATATATATATATATATATATATATATATATATATATATATATATATATATATATAGTGTGTGTGTGTATAGTCTGATAGACGTGATTAAGCTGAAACTTACAAGTCACTGTCAACCTTGAAACTTGGAAAAATAAAATATCTGTCTGTCTGTCTGTTTGTATCATTGTTGTTGGTGTCAGCGTCATCCTGAACATGGTTCAATGTTCATCATCCATACTGGCATGGGTTGGATGGTTTGACAGGATCTGACAAGTCTGAGGCCCGTAACATGCCCTGAAGTCTGCTTTGACATCGTTCCTATAGTTAGATGCCTTCCAACCACATTAACCCTTTCATTACCAACCTGGCTGAAACTGGCTCAGGCTCTGGAGTACAAATGTCTTGTTTTCATAAGTTTTGAATTAAAATTTTCCACCAAACTTTAGTCACAATTTATGTTCCTAACACTAGCTTAATGATAACTAAGTTATTTTACTAAATTCTTTGTTATACTTAAAACTAGCAGTATCGCCCAGCGTTGCTCGGGTTTGTTTCGACACTTTAGAATTGGAATTTTTGAAAAGTAAACATTTTGCATTATGTAGCTTGTTATTCTCTTTAAGTGAACATTTTTCTGGTTGAAATACACCGAAAAATGGCGACACAGCAGTTTAAAAAATCGTAAAAAATAGGGATTTTCATAGAAAAAAAAGCACCTTTTTTATGTAAATAATTTTTGGTGTTAACATGCTCCGATTTGAATTTTTTCTTCTACTGAAGGAAGAGCAAGTGGACATTTTAACCCAACCCTCAGCAAAACACAAATACGTCACATAAAAAGACAGGCTTGTGGATACATTCCAGCTGAGTGACCAGGAAGTGGCAGCCAAGATACAGGAGGAAGAATTAGGCAATTCTAAGCCTCTGAAGTTGATGGACAAGGTGTTGGCACCAGTTCCCCCCAGTGAGTCACCTTCCTTTTTGTTTAAGGAAATATTCCTCCATAAATTATCACCCCAGGTCCAGGCCCTCATAACTCAGACCAAGATCAAGGACCTGTATCAGTTAGCGAAAGCAGCAGACTAACATTTTTTTTATCCAGTGGTGGTATGGTCAATGCCATAGGGTCAGCTTCGAGACATGGAAGACAACCTGTGCTTCTACCTTGCTATTAATGGCCCCGTCCATGTAGCTCAACCGCCAAACAGGGCCACCCCAAGCAGATCATACCAACCCTTAGCAAGGAACAGTCACTAAAGAGCCAAGTAACCACATGCACAGGCAGGACAGTTAAAACATCTTCCTGGTTTCAATGACAGTCAACAGTTCTGGTGGTGAGCTATATGCAGGGCACTGCTGAAGGATTTATGATGGACAAACTTGATGCAGACTGGCTGGAGAGTTGGTCTGCAGCAAAGCTGACTTCTGGTTAAGTGGGTTTTCTACAAAGCAAGTGTTGACTGGTGGCTGTTACCTTCATGTCTTTAACTAAATAAATCTTTCACAAACACATTCTGAGTCTCTGTTAATTTTTTTTTGTGTGTGTATAGCTTAAGTAAAGCTATTCTAACTTCATTTCTTTCTAAACTTTGCAAGTCCCCAGCATCCAAAGTCATGTCTTACTACTATGCAACACTGCATTTGGCATGCTCACATCATACAACTTGTCCTTCACTCCGGGAGAAAGATCCTTTGTTTCCATAGAGGCAGTAGGTCCATGTTCTTACTCCAGCTACTAAGCTTTCAGAGCACTTCTCTGCCACCACTTAGGTTGCCAAGGTAACAAAATCAACAGACTACATCTAGAGAGCCTTCAGAACCATTCAGAGAATCAATTTCCTGGTAGCTCTTAGTATTAAATGCTCCTATACACCTGCTGCATATGAGGGCTTTGATGAGGATGGTGATAGGGGGGATAGGAAGTAAATGGGTCTCAAACCAATGAGCAGCTAGAGGTTAAGTGGAAGAGATAAAGGTAACAGGAAAGTGAATTGTAGGGATATGAGAGTGTGCCAAAGTGCAAGGGAAGCAGCAACAGTAAATTAGGTGGTAAATATACCTATGCACACAGACACACGCATGCGCATGCACGTGCACACACACACTATCACATATCCATATGCATGTGTGCGTGCATGTGTGTACATATATATATATATATATATATATATATATATATACACACATATATATACATATATATATATGTGTGTGTGTGTATAAGTATGTTGGTGCAAACAGGAAAAATAGAATGAATATTTTTATTAATATTTAACAGAAGCAAAAGAGTGGCTCAAGGTCTGAGAGTTTTGTGCATTGGCACTTCTGCGATCAGGTCTTCTCTAAAACCATGAATTGCTAATCAATTCAGCCTTTTGTTATCACTTCCATGAAATGCAATATCTTGAGATCAGTCTTCACCACAACATACAATCAGTCCTGCTACTCTTAAAGATGTAATTTTTACCAGCAGAAATAGTAGCTCCCTGAATTATACACACACACACACACATAGATATATATATTATCATCATATATGTGTGTCTGTGTGTGTGTGTGTGTGTGTGTGTGTGTGTGTGTGTAAGCCGGGGCATGGCATTGAAGAATTTTAATCGAATAAATCGACCCCAGTAATTTTTTTGTCTTTAAGTTTATTCTGTCAGTCTCTTTTGCCAAACTGATAAGTCACAGGGATGTAAGCACATCAATTAAGCAGCGGCGGGAGACAAAACACAAAGATATGCATACACCTACATAAGCACAACACATACACACACACAACAAGTTCCTTTCAGTTTCCATCTACCAAATCCACTCACAAGGCTTTAATTGGCCTAAGGCAATAGTAAAAGACACTTGCTGAAGGTGCTACAAAGTGGGACTGGACCCAGAACCATGTGGTTGAGAAGCAAACTTTATACCACACAGCCCCATGCCTACACCTATATATATATATATATATATATATATATATATATATATATATATATATATATATATATATATATATATATATAATAACAAAGGGTAAAATTAATTAATTAAAAAGTAATCAATAATTTCACCAAGTAGAATTCGGCATGAAAAAAGGACCATTTCACAGTAAACTTAAGTAATACTTAATAATTAGGGTTCAGCAAAGATTTGCTTTACCACATACCGAAGTTTAGAAATAGCAGCCAAAACCTTAGCTATTTCTTCTACTTTAAAAAGTTTCTCTGGGAGTCCCTTTTTAAAATAGAAGAAATAGCTAAGGTTTTGGCTGCTATTTCTAAACTTCGGTATGTGGTAAAGCAAATCTTTGCTGAACCCTAATTATTAAGTATATATATATATATATATATATATATATATATATATATATATAGAGAGAGAGAGAGAGAGAGAGAGAGTGAGAGAGAAGAAACTCAGTGATGAGTATATATATATATATATATATGTAGATGTAGGAGTGGCTGCACAATTATAACAGTTTTGTTTTACTTTATTTTGCACCAACATACTTGCATCTCACATAACCATATAAAATTACTGCTCACCAATGCTATTTTAGTCATTTTCTGAGGTGTTCTTTCAAATAACCGATTTATTTTTAGTGTTAATATTTAGTATTAATGATATCCATATTCTTTAAAATGTTATCAACTTACTATGTCAGCATTTTTATACACTTCTGCTTCAGTGCAGGCTTTGTCTATAATGTCAACCATTCCACATTTATACAGAGGTGTTCCTAAGAAAATAGAAAAAAAAAAGTTAAATTAGAAATTAATCAGACAAGGAATATTTTCAAAACTATAATTAAACTACAATTGATGAATAATTAATGAAAATTTTAACAGGCATATTTTAACCTTTTGGCATTTAAACCAGCTATATCCAGCCAAAATAATCCACCTGAATTATTTTCAAACTGGCCAGATCTGGCCTTTCACACTTATCCTACAAAATTATTCTAAAAATAAACAATTATGCCACTGAAATCTCAAAGCCACAAGTGACTAATTCATATAAATGCGAATAAATCTGAATGTTATAGGGCTAATGGAAAAAGATGTGGTCTAGTGGTAAGGGTGTTGCATTCATGATTGTATGATCATGGTTTCAATTCCTCAACTGGGTAGTGTGTTGTGTTCTTGAGAAAAACACTTCATTTCACATTATTTCAGTCCTGTAATGGACTGGTATTCCATTTGGGGGGATGTAGCCTGCCTGCCCAGCCAGTGGGGTGGCATTATTTAAAAGCTGTAACAATGCAAGAAAGTGCATTGCGACTAGTGGTGCATAACAACATCTAAAAAGTCTGGTTGACACAGGGTCAATGATATTTTAATACAATATGTTTTGAATTCAAATCTTGCCAGCAGTGATTTCACCTTTTGTCACTTCAAATTTAATAAAACTAGCGAAAACCCAGAAACTTAGCAAAAACCAAAGTATTAGTAAGTAGGAAGGCAGACAAATCACAAATCCCTTCATATAGATGGCTCTGCTTGATCTGTAGAAAAGGCATAGGTAGAAACTCCATAAGATGCACCCGGTAAGCCTTGGACACATAAAAGGTGCAGCAGTATCAGAGAAGGGTTAACAGGGAAAATAGATTTTGTATGTGGAAGATGTAGAGGTGCAATAAACACCAAAAATGTACAGAAAATAGACTCCATCAACTGCCAGTGAGGTAAGCTAGAGGTAGTAGATAGTTTCTGTTGTCTAGGTGACCAAGTTAGTAGTAGAGGTGGATGCTCCAAGAGCATGGCTATGAGTATAAGAATAGGCTGGGCAAAGTTCAGAGAGCTCCTACTTCTGCTGGCAACAAAGAGCCTCTCCTTCAGAGTAAAAGGTAGATTGTATGATTCTTATGTGCGAACAGCTATGTAGCAGTCAAACATGGGCTGTGACAGCTGAGGACAAGTGTAGGCCTGAAAGAAATGAAGCCAGTATGCTTTACTGGATGTGCAATATCAGTGTGCATGTTTGACAGAGTGTAAGCACCTGGAGAAAAAAGTTAGGCATAAGAGGCATTAGATGTGGTGTGCAAGAGAGACGACTGCACTGGTATGGTCATATTATGTGTATGGATGAGGACAGCTGTGTAAAGAAGTGCTGATCTCTAACTGTGGAGGAAACCTGTAGTATAGGTAGACCCAGGAAGATATGGGACGAGGTGGTGGAGCATGATCTACGAATTTTGGGCCTCACAGTGGCAATGACTAATGAGTGAAACCTTTGGCAATATGCTGTGCTTGCAAAGACCTGTCAAGCCAAGTTAAATTGTGGTCATGGCTGATGCTGGTGTCACATAACTGGCACCTGTGCCAGTGGGATATAAAGAACATCTTTCGAGCATTGGGCTTCATGGAGGAAAAATAGCTGAGCTCCTTTTGAGTGTTGGGCCTCACAGAGGCAATGACCAAGACCTTTGGCATTATCTTGTGCTTGAAAGCCATCAAGCCAAGCAAAATCACAGTTGTGGCAGATACCAGTGTCATGCAAATGGCACTTATGCTGGTGGCTTGTAAAAGCACCCATTACACTCTTGGAGTAGTTGGTGTTAGAAAAGGTATCCAGCCATAGAAACCATGCCAAATCAGACTGGAGTCTGGTGCAGCCTTCCAGCTTGCCAGCCCCGGTCAAACCATGGACAACAGACATTAAATGCTGATGATGAGTGATTGGCCTGAATGTCATAACTTTGTCCATATTAAGCTGGTATTTGGAACATAAAATAACTAGAATTCTTGGTGGAAGGTTTAATTTTGATCACTTTTTTAGATCTTTTAGATATTTTTTTTTAACATATTTCTGTTCTATCTTTCAATTAATTTTGAAAATAATGAAGAATTTACTAAAATAACTGTTATTTTTCAGTTAGTTTTGGAGACCTAAAGTTTTAATTTAGATCACTTGAAAAAATGAAGTTGTGAATCAAGAGAAGTCTCAGACAGTTTGGTATCAAGAGGGTTAAAGTTTTTTTTTTCCTTTTGTCTCACTTAACCCTTTTGTTACTTTCTTTTTATTGAAATTTTAAAAAAACCTTTGTTATAATTAATAATGAAGAATATAGAACAATAACTTTATCATTATTAATCTGGCATTTGGAACTTAACATGAAATTTTAATTGAATTTAGATCACTTCAAAATATGAATTTTGTATCACAGACAGCAGGGACAGTCTCAAGACAGATTAATATCAAAAGGGTTAATTAAAAGAAATGAATATTCTTTATCTTAGAAATTTTGTGGAAGTTAAACTAAGTATTTTGTCATCCCTAAAAAATAAAGGTATGTACTCTTAACCTTTTAATAACCTCTTTTTATAGTAGAAAGATTAAAATACAGGAGTGAAGTTTAATGTAGTTAATGTTAAGTGTCGAAGTTTCAAGAGTTTGTAATGTAATAGACTGAAATATATAGACAGGAAGGAAATTCCAGAGATGAGTGCTAAGGAAGAAGGTGAAGAAATATAAAAGCAGGTATAAGGATATCAGAGGGGCTTTTTTTTTTGTTTTTGTTTCTTTTTATTCTAATATAACTAATAAAACTGCAAAACTGAATGGAAATACACCACATAAAAAAAATTCTTACTTTAAGTCAGTGATTACAGATAATGGCTTTCAATGAACAGAAGTTGTAGTAATGGTTGAAGAAACAAGTTAAGATATATTCGTGGGAAATAATCTTCTTTTGGTTTTGTTTTTAATCTATTAACACCCATTATAGTCTCAAGAAGTTGAGGATATGGTTGAAATTATAGCTCTTGAGTGTTGTGAAGTAAGAAATAGAACTTGAAGGCTGATAAATATTTCACTCTGGTATGTCTTGGGTCAGGAAGCACAATGGTTGAGTGGATTAACTGTTGGCATATGAGATTGTATCATGATTGCTTGACACATTAGTCAAGACTAGGGCACAACTGTATTGTGTTCTAGTTGCTACATTTTACTTAGCTGGATAACTAGTACATGTTTCAGTTGGGAATACATTTGTAATAGACCAGTTGTCACTGATCACTTTTATGCTATGTAACCCAGAAAAAAAAAATAATAATAATAAAATCTACTGGTCTTTCAAGCTGTACGACTTTGTGAAAATATTTTTAAGAATAATTTTCTTTTCAAATAACATATTTTATAATCATTATATACATCCAGTCAAGATGTCCCAATATTTGGCACTTTTTCTATCAGTTTCTACTTAAGACTGAAGCCTATTTTGAATATTGGAGTTAGATGCTTCTAAATAGTTATACATCTTCAACTCTTTAGTACTCAGATTACTCAGTCAAATGCAATGCTTTGAGTTAATCCTGTATTATCTTGTAGCTTTGAGATTTCAATGGTGGGATTTCAATAGTTATAGAAAGACATTGTAGGGTAGGTGTAAGAGGTTGAGTCTTGTCAGTTTGAACAAAAGACAGCTGGAATATCTGAGTTGGATATGGTCGTATTCATGTGGCACTAGCCCGGGTATCTCTCACATGGCACCAGCACAGGTGCTCTTCACATGCTGTCAGCATGGATGCTTTCCTATGTGGCACTAGTATGGGTGCTCCTCATGTGGTGCTGGCACAGGTGCTTTTTCTGTGGCACTGGCATGGGATAATGAATGATAATGGACCCCTCACATAATATGAGTTAAATATAGCTATATCTTCTGCTTATCTGAGTAATTAATCATCAGAACTAAAGAGTTAAACTGATAAAATTAACCATTTATTAATTGTTTTCCAATAAAACTGATTATAGATTTTTATTTAAATCTTATATTCTGCAGATTTTATTAAAGTAGAAGTGGCTGTGTGGTAAGTAGCTTGCTTACCAACCACATGATTCCGGGTTCAGTCCCAGTGCGTGGCACCTTGGGCAAGTGCCTTCTACTATAGCCTTGGGCCGACCAAAGCCTTTTGAGTAGATTTGGTAGACGGAAACTGAAAGAAGCCCGTCGTATATATGTATGTGTGTGTTTGTCCCCCCATCATTGCTTGACAACCGATGGTGGTGTGTTTACATCCCCGTAACTTAGTGGTTCGGCAAAAGAGACCGATAGAATAAGTACTAGGCTTCCAAAGAATAAGTCCTGGGGTCGATTTGCTCGACTAAAGGTGGTGCTCCAGCATGGCCACAGTCAAATGACTGAAACAAGTAAAAGAGTAAGGAGTAAGAGTATAGATTTTTTATTTAAATCTTATATTCTGCAGATTTTATTAACATAGCCGAAAGGTTCTTGAAGACTGTTAGGCTTGATGTAGTTGATGCAGGTATGACAGAATTTCAAAAGGCATTAAGAATAGAGATATATAACATTCTTTCACAAGGTCTAGGAATTTTTCTGGTTGGTTTAGTATTAGAAAATAGCTAAGATTATGATGGTTTCCAGAAAAAAAAAATTAATTTGATAGGGACTAATTACAGAGAACAAAAAGATATTTTAGGCAGTTTAGACAAGAGAACTTATTCCATAATTATCCATTTACTTGGAAAGGTTATGGTTATATATAAAGTCTAGACATTCATTGTTTATAAGTGAAGCCTTTCAAATTATGAAAATTTCATTTTTTGTTGGACACGGCTTTCAAACAATAGTCTGTGCATAATCTACTGGCTGTTGATGGTTTCTGTGTCTTATTAATGGTAGGGATGTCACAGTGAAGAAGAGAACTTGGAATGCTTGCAATGAGATATGCCAGTAGCAAAAGGTATGTCGAAGATATTTTAATGGATCAGTCAAGCCTGTGTAACTGATGTTTAATGCTGGTTAGAGTAGCTAAAAAAAAAAAAACCTCAAAAAGCTTCTGTAATATTATGATATGGTTGAATAGGAGTCGTGAATGCTGGTAGTAAGATTATAAATAAATATAGTTATAAATACAGTTAGGTTATAAATATAGTTAGGTAAGGGTTATCTGTTGATGTGAGTTTGGGAAAACTGCATTTCTGAATATGGTTAATTTTAATTGAATAACCAAAACCAGAAGGGATATGATTATCATCATTTAATGTCCCTGTTTTCCATGTTGGCAAGGGTGAGAGGGTTTGACAGGGCTGGCAAAATGGAGGGCTGCGACAGGCTCCAGTTATCTGTTTTGACATGGATTCTATAGCTGAATGCCCTTCCTAATGCCAACCACTTTACAGAGTGTACTAGGTGCCTTTTACACAACACCAGCCCAAGTGCTTTTTATGTGATACCAGCTGTTCACATAGCACTGGCCCGTGTGGTTTTCATGTGGTGCCACCCTGGGTGATTCTCACACACCACTGGCATGGATGCTTTCCACATTACACTGGCATGGGTAATTTCGATGTGGTGCCAGCATGGGCACTTTTATGTGGCACCAGCGCAAGTGCTTTTTACATGGTGCCAACATGGGATAATGCAGGATAATGGATCCATCACATAAAATGAGGTAAATAAATATATCTTCTGTCTATCTGGGTAATTAATCATCAGAACAACACTAATGTAAACAAGATTTTGATAGCTTGTCCAGATAAAATAATTAATAGAAACGTAAACATAGTCATTGGTGGATAAATGGAAATATAATTATAACATTTTAGGTATGAGTAGAACTGGACAGACGGAATTGAAATTTTACATAGAGAGAAGCAATGGAATTTATAGAATCAGAAAAGATTAACATGGAAAAGACATATGCACACATGAATGTATGTGTGCATGCATGTATGTATATACATAATTATATGTGTATGCACATGTATGTATATGTATATATGTATTTATGTATGTCTGTACATATGTATGTATGTAAAAAGGGTAAAGACCCCCTTTGATCATGAATGACCATGGGATTGCTCCTAGAAAGTTACCCTCAGAGGCACAAATCTGGGCAAATTTGTTTATGGAAGACTGGCAGTCGCCCATGCATACCAGCTCCCTACTTCACACCACTGATGTTATCCAAGGGAAAGGTAAGGGCCAATACAACTTGGCACCAGTGATATTGCAACTCATTTCTACAGATGAGTGGAACTGGAGCTACGTGAAATAGAGTGTCTTGCTCAAGAACACAACACACAGCTTGGTCGAGATATCAAACTTACTAACTCATGATTGTGAGCCCAGCACTCTAACCACTGAGCCATGTGCCTTTGTATGTATGTATGTATGTATGTCTGTATGTATGTCTGTATGTATGTATGTATGTATGTATGTCTGTCTGTATGTATGTATGTATGTATGTCTGTATGTATGTATTGCTGCTGCTACCACCACCACCACCACCAAACTTCTTAACCACATAGATATGACATATATATATATATATGCATTTTATATATACATATGTATAATCTGTTATGATCTACATTTTGTTGAACAAAATAACAGAGAGATTGATAGTCCATGTATGCATCAATAATGATGGTGAATTCTACAACTCACTGGTCCGACCCCAAAATCTCATCTTCATAAAATATTGAAGACATGTCAGTGTCACGCGGTCTATCCACTCAAAGCCTTATCTACAGGAAGAGCAGAACTTGTCACCACAGCCTAATAGAACACTCACCCATCTTACAATGCTGCCACCATGCAGAGCAGAATACTGTATACTACCCCATGTTACTACTTACAGCTAGTTGAACTAGGCCAATGGAAGTTAAGCATCTTGACCATGAATACAATGCTCTAGATTATAAAATGCTGACCACTTGAATAATAGTTCAACACCCTATTGACTTGGATATATGTGGCTACTAATTGTTCAAAGCCATGACAAATTTTTTACATTGAATTTTTAGTTTATTTCAGCCATCACAGCTAAATCAAAAATATGTCACTCTTTCTTTTCTCATTGTGTTTTTGTTTTAGCTGAATCAAGGAATGCTCATCTGTTTAGCTGCGGTCTCTTTAGATTTCAGGAAATAAACATAATATAAACTGTTGTGTCTGGGGAGAGTCATTTTCTTTTTATGCCTTATAATATAACACACTCACTGGTAAAATTTCCACTTTTCAATAGTCAAGACTATTGAAAAGGTTGCAAGATGCAACGAAAATTTTAGGAAAATAAAAATAAGAAAAAAGTGGAAATTTTACCGGTGTGTGTGTTGAATTATAAGGCGCAAAAAGAAAATGACTCTCCCCAGACACAACAGAAGATGCTTCAACACACGAACTCATATAAAGAATCTTGCAAACCAAATCCAAAAACGAAATATAAACATAATCATCATCATCATCATCATCATCATCGTTTAACGTCCGTTTTCCGCGCTAGCACGGGTTGGACGGTTCGACTGGGGTCTGGGAAGCCAGGGGCTGCTCCAGGCTCCAGTCTGATCTGGCAGAGTTTCTACGGCTGGATGCCCTTCCTAACGCCAACCACTCCGTGAGTGTAGTGGGTGCTTTTTACGTGCCACCTGCACAGGTGCCGGGGGAGTCCGGCATCGGCCACGATCGGTTGGAGCTTTTAACGTGCCACCGGCACGGAAGCCAGCCAAGGCGGCGCTGGCAACATTCGGATGGTGCTTTTTATGTGTCACAGGCACAGAAGCCAGTCGGAGCGGCACTGGCATCGGCCACGTTCGGATGGTGCTTTTTATGTGCCACCGGCACAGAAGCCAGTCGGGGCGGCGCTGGCATCGGCCACGTTCGGATAGTGCTTTTTATGTGCCACCGGCACAGGCATCACAACTACTATTTCCATTGATATTTATTTCGACGTTCATGTTCATGTACTTGACTCAACAGGTCTCCTCAAGCACAGCGGGACGTTCTGGGATCCAGGGTACTTTGAATGGGCAGGGGCTATGCGGAACTGGTGCCAGGAGCAGCCCGGGTCTTTGCAGTCACAGCATATCTCCAGAGATCTCAGTCCTTCGCCATTGCCTCAGTGAGGCCCAACGCTCTGAGGTCATGCTTGACTACCTCATCCCATGTCTTCCTGGGTCTACCTCTCCCCCTAATACCTTCAACTGTTTGGGAGTGGCACTTCTTCACACATCTCTCCTCATCCATCCGCAGCACATGACCATACCATTGCAAGCGTCACTCTTGCACACCACATTTGATGCTTCTTATATCCAGCATTTCTCTCAGGGTGCTTACACTCTGTCGTGCGTGCACACTGACATCACACATCCAGCGGATCATGCTAGCTTCATTTCTTTCAAGTCTACGCATGTCCTCTGCAGTCACAGCCCATGTTTCACTACCGTGAAGCATGGCAGTTCGCACACATGCATCATACAATCTACCTTTCGCTCTGAGCAAGAGACCCTTTGTCGCCAGTAGGGGTAGGAGCTTTCTGAACTTTGCCCAGGCTATTCGTATTCTAGTGGCGATACTCTTTGTGCATCCACCTCCACTACTAACTTGGTCACCCAGGTAGCGGAAACTATCAACTACTTCTAGTTTCTCTCCCTGGAATGTGATGGAATCTGTTTTCTGAGTGTCTGTGGTGTCTATTGTCTCTGTGCATCTGCTGAGTTCGGCTTTCTGCTTACTATAACTTTGGTCTTTGCTACATTTACTCTAAGGCCCTTTGATTCTAACCCTTGCTTCCACATCCGAAATTTCTTTTCTAGTTCCGGTAGTGATTCTGCTATGAGAGCCAGGTCATCAGCATAGAGGAGCTCCCAGGGGCATCCTGTTTTGAATTCCTCTGTTATTGCCTGGAGGACTATGATGAATAAAAGGGGACTGAGGGCTGAGCCTTGGTGCACACCTACTTCTACCCAGAATTCTTCACTATATTCGTTGCCAATCCTAACCTTGCTGACAGCCTCTCTGTATAGAGCCTGTACAGCCCTTATTAGCCATTCGTCAATCTCCAGTTTCTGCATCGACCACCAGATAAGGGAACGGGGAACCCTGTCAAAGGCTTTCTCCAAGTCCACAAAAGCTATGTAGAGGGGTTTATCTTTAGCTAGGTACTTCTCCTGCTTGTTTTTTTTCTCCACGGAATTTAATCCTTTAATTCTTTTAAACCCCCCCAGTATAAAAGTTAATTCGTTCGTTTCTCTATGCTACCCTTTCATCGCGATTATTTAACCCACAAAAAAGCTAACAATCTAGTGAGAGATTTGTAACCTGTTTGAATATGGCAATAAGAAACTTGAAATAAATTTGAACTCATATCAGCTTCAATAATATTGATTTCAATTATTTAGCACAAGGCCAGCAAATTTGGGGTTGAGGTTGTAAGATGATTACTTCAACCCCAGTACATGACTGGTACATATTTTATCAACCTCGAAAGGATGAAAGGCAAAGTCAACCTCAGTGGAATTTGAACCCAGAATGTAAAGTGTGAAGAAATGCCACCAAGTACTTTGTCAAGCATGGTAACAATTCTGCCAGCTTACCCCACCTTAATCAGTTTCAATAATATTGATGAAAAAAATACAGTGAACTTGTGGTGAGGAATGCAAAGTCATACATTTTGGAGAGAGTTCTTCTTCAAGGAAAAGTTGAAAGGAGAGAATTTTATTAATTTCTCTCCTTTCAACTATTCTCTAATGAAGGATTTTGTCTGAAATGTAGGATTTTCTGCTCTTCACAGTAAGTTCACTGTATTCCTTTTATTGATTTTACTAAATTTTACAAGTCTTGCTGACACAGACCAACACCAGCCACTTTGGAATCTATTTGATTAGAGATACCATCTTCAATAAGCAGAATATTTTATCAAAATGAAAATTGATGGTAATTAGTTACTCACAAGAACTAGTAAGAATTATTACATATGCACAAGGACTAAAAGGAATTAGTTCTTGTGTATAACAAGCCATCAAATATCAGTGCTTGCTTTTCTTTCTCATTTTGCTTTTGGTTTCCAAGAATATTTTTGTCCTTTCCTTATCTTCTGTCTTTTACTTATCTTAGTCACTGGACTGTGGCCAATGTTTTAGTTGAATGACTTGACCTCAATGCTTATGTTTTTTTGCTAAGTCAGGGACTTAGTCTGTTGGTCAATTGTACCAAACTGCTAAGTCACAGGGACATAAACAAACCAATGCTAGTTGTCAGGTAGGGGAGGAGGGACAGAGACACAAACACTCACACACGTCACATATACATATATATATATTATATATATCACACACAAACACACATATATATATATATATATATATATATATATGGGCTCCGTGTGGGCAGTATCTAAAAGTTTTTGTCCATCTTGATGCTGACATAAGTTCCTTGTTTTTCCTGATGAGAAGGCGGCATAATGCACCCCTTATTCCTTCGAAATTAGGAATATGCAGCCTTCGAAACATATGTTGAGAATAAAGGAATTTTGTTAAATCGTCGTTCAACTCCATTCTTTTATTTATTTGTATTAAAAAAACACACAAATTTCCACACGAAAGCACGTGATCTCTGTCCTTGGCATGTAGCTTCAACCGTGTTTTTTCTGACATGAATTTGCTACCCAGGTATCGGTTAACCGAATTATCCATACTAAGATAATTCATTCAACTACTATATATATATATATATATATATATATATATATATATATGATGGGCTCCAACCATTTCTGTCTACCAAATCCACTTGGGCCAGGGCTATAAAATATGACACTTGTCCAAGGTGCCATGCAGTGGGACTGAACCCGGAACCATGTGGTCAGGAAGCAAACTTCTTATCATGCAGCCATGCCTGTGTCTATATAATGGACAGCTAACTAAAGCAAGTAGTTTTATACAGATGTCTGTTCAATGACAACTACTACTCAAATCATGAAGCAGGAAGGGTTTCTCTATTTCAATAAAGTAAGGATTTAACAAGAAATCTGTAGTCACCATCATCATCATCATCATTTTAACATCCATTTTTCTATACTCTTTTACTTGTTTCAGTCATTTGACTGCGGCCATGCTGGAGCACCACCTTTAGTCGAGCAAATCGACCCCAGGACTTATTCTTTGTAAGCCTAGTACTTATTCTATCGGTCTTTTTGCCAAACCGCTAAGTTACAGGCTTCTTTCAGTTTTCATCTGCCAAATCCACTCACAAGGTTTTGGTTGACCTGAGGCTATAGTAGAAGACACTTGCCCAAGGTGCCATGTAGTGGGACTGAACCCGGAACTATGTGGTTGGGAAGCAAGCTTCTTACCACACAATCACACATACACCTATGATGGTGATGCTTGTTTACAATCATCACATAGTGTCGTGTCAAGGGTGTAAACACATACACAAATACACACGCTCACACATATAGGACAGGCTTCTTTCAGTTTTCCATCTACCAAATCCACTTCAATCAGCCTGGGGCTTTAGTAGAAGATACTTGCCCAAGTTAACACACAGTGGGACTGAATCCAAGACCACATGGTTGAGAAGCAAGCTTGTTAACCACACAGCTATTTCTGTGCCTCACTGTGCCATGCCAGCTTAGTGTGGATATGAAATCAGGAAAGAACCTTTACATCATGGTTTTGTTGTTTTGTTGTTTTTCATGACCCAGAGACAAAAAAGAAAAAAGTAAATAGGAGTCACAACACTGATGATAATGCCTTAGCAACTCATCAATGTTATCAATACAATGTATAAATGTTGAGCAATTTTCATGGGTTAATAAGTTGTTTCAACTTGAGGGGATGTTACTGTTCTTTAAATTCCAATGTGGCTAATGAGTACCATCATCATCATCATCATAATCTGTTCTCTGTTGTCCATAAGTCGGATGGGTTGACAGGATCTTATTTCTTTATTGCCTACAAGGGGCTAAACATAGATGGGACAAAGAAGGACAGACAAAAGGATTAAGTCGATTACATCGACCCCAGTGCATAACTGGTACGATGAGTCCAAGGACTGTACCAGGCCCCACTTTTTTGTTTCAGCATGATCTCTATGGATGGGAGCCCTTCCTAATGCCAACCACATTACAAAGTGTACTGGTGTACTGGGTGCCTTTTTTCACACTACCAGCACTACTGAGATCCCCATGCAACTCACAAGACTATGAGCCCTAAGAGAGGTGGGGGGGGTCAGCTTTATACTTGGAGATTAAAGTATGTGAGAAGCTGGGGGGAGAGAGGGAGGGCAGAGCAGGTTCTTGCAGAAGATTTGCATGGCTACTCAAATTTAGTAAGAGAGGGAGAGAATGATCAGTAGGAGCTGCAATGAGATAAGATAGGGGACATGAGTATATTCCACATAATAAAGCAGCATAGATTTGGTTTCACTGAATGACAGCTTCATACAACCTTTAAGTATTTTATTTCTGAGTGTAGATTAACGAAAATGAAGCAAATTGGACTTATCTGAGTAAACAGAATTTGCTTCATAGCTTGCATGGGAGAAATAAATTAAAGCTAAGCACAAACATTTACTGCAATGTTAGAGTTATTACGAAGTACTCTCAGTGGGTCAGAGAAAATTTAATGACAGACTTGCAGACACTGACTAAGCAAATGCTAAGCATAAAGATATTTCACTGAAAACACCTAAATAGTTGCCTTCTTAAGTTACTGACGACAATACAGTTATATAAAATGATAGGAGGTTTAAACTTTTTTTTTTCCACAAAATTTTCATTAAAATTTCATAAGTTTTTCCTTTAGAATATTTTTCATTTCAGCTGAAAACTATTGCAGAGTAAAACTTCAGTTAATCTTATTTTTTAACAAGTAAGAGGCGGGAGATGAAAGGGAGCCAGGAAATTGGAAGCACGGTGGATAAAGAGGATATTTCTGAAGGCATATGGGAACTTCTCCTTGTAGACATTGCAGCAGCAACAGACAATGAATTCTCTAATGGAAAACATAGTTGCTTCAGGCATTGCACTGTAGCCATGCTGGGGCACTGCTTCGAAAGGTTTACTTGTGTGGTACATATTCTATCAATCTCTTGTGCTGAACTGCTAAGTTACAGGGATGTAAGCACACCAACACTGGCTGTCAAGTGGCATGAGAACACACACAAACACATATATACACAAACATACATACATAGGCACATATATATGTACATACATACATACACACATACACATACTGGCTGTCAAGTGGCATGAGAACACACCACAAACACATATATACACAAACATACATACATAGGCACATATATATGTACATACATACATACGAAACGTACTTACTACATACACACATACACCCACATACATATATAAACACATGACACGTCCGTAAATATTCATACACACAAACACATACATACATACATACATATACCTATACACATACATAACATACAAACGTACATACAATATCTACATACATATATAATATACATACAAACATACAAATACATATATACATCACATACATACATACACACACCACACACACACACATACACAAATCATGGAACTGTAAAAATCTTAAAACTTACCATACAGTTTATGACCTTAAACATATATACAATGTCCTAATATGCAACTATATGCATACATACATACATAAAACAAAACATACAAATCTGCATACATACACACATACTTACAAACAAACAAACATGCACAAATACCCTGTTGTTATGTTGAAATTCCAATGAAGGAACCTTGGGTCTAGGTTAGAAACCAGCTCTATCTCTATTGGCAAGAAATCTTGAAATAAAGCTGAATAATGTCATACATACATAGCACATGAATATCTTTTAAATATTTTTTACTTGTTTCAATCACTGGACAGTGGCCATGCTAGGGTAGCATCTTGAAGGGTTTTAGCTGAATGAACCTGGTACTTATTTTATCAGTTTCTTTTGCCAAACTGTTAAATTGTAGGAACATAAACAAACCGACACCAGTTGTCAAGCAATGTTGGACAAATACAAACACAATCACAGATACACACTCACATACATAATATATACATATATACATATACACATAATACACACATATGCACGCACATGTAACACACACACAATACACACACACATCATGGGCTGCAATAATTTTTTGCACAAAATTAATAAATAAAAACAGTGCATTCTTTGATATTTAAATCTATTCTTGCACCGAGTCATTTACATGTTTTTGTATCTGCTTGTGCAGAAGAGAGAAAGAATGAAAGAAAGAGAGGGGGGAAGAAGAAAGATAGAGAATAGAGAGAGGGGGAAGGAGAGACAGAGGATAGAAAGAAAGAGAATAGAGAGAAGGGGAAGGAGAGAGATGAGATTAAAGAGAGCATTCCAGACAATATAATACTTGACTCATATAAATTTATCCCTTGACATATTCAGAAAAGCAACGATGGCTTGTGTGAAGGTTTCTCTCAAGATATGATCCAATGGCATACCTATACAGAGGCGTGTAGGCACTGCTGTGTTGTTTGGAAGCTTGCTTTGCAAACTATGTCATTTCAGGTTCAATCCCACTGCACAGTACCATGGGCAAATGTTTTCAATGATCACCCCCAGGTCGGCCAATGCCTTGAGAGTGAATTTAGTAGAGAGAAATTGTGTGGGAACCTATCGTGTATGTGTGTGGTGTGTGTGTGCGTGCACTTGTCATCTCAACCCTCTTGCTTGACAGCCAATGTTGGTTTGTTTATGTCCCTGTAACCTAAAAGTTCAACAAAAGAGACTGATAGATCAAGTACTAGACTTAAAAAAATAAGTGCCGGTGCCGATCCGTTATATCTCATAGTTTCCATGTCATCATTTCTAATAAGAGAAGAGCCTCAGGGTTAGTACAATGGGATCTGTCATCACTATCGTCAACTGGTTCCATGGCACTGAATAAAACAGTATGCAAATTTACCAAGTTTGATACCATGAATTCCAATTCTTTCCAATTGAAACTCCTCCTCCTGAAAACTTCAGACTTCAGGAAACAACTCAATAGAATCAACAACCTTAATATCAGAATAATCCTGAACTCCATGATGTAATTCCTGTTCCATAATGATTCCCACTATTTAAAAAAAATGAGCTATGACATGGCTAAGATCACTGGCCTCATCAAATTATTTATCCAAGATAATCTAATGAATGTACATGCCCTGACAGTTCGACCCTATACAGAAAGGACAGCTTGGCAATATGAATGGCCTTACCATAGATAGGTTTAGAAAACATATTTCTTTCTGTAGGCAGAAGTCCTGAAATTTTGGGACTGGGGACTTCAACTGGTACTTATTTTATTGACTCTGAAATGATGAAAGGCAAAGTCGACCTCAGTGAAATTTGAACTCAAAACATAAAACCAAAAGAAATTCACAAATCGTTTTGTCTGGGATGCTAATGATTTTGCCAATTTTGCTGTCTTAAGTTCAGGAAAACATTAAAACATCTTCAAGGAGTTTGGCTGAAATATAACAGCTACTACCAGCTTAGATTGATTTCATGGATGCCGCCTGAGACTTCATGACTGACAAAATGCTATCCCTACAGAAAGAAACTCATGAGCGAACAGTTTATATATTCAGGAATGGCTTTCATAAGAAAACTGTATATGTCTGTAGAAGCTGTGGTCAGAAATCTAGTCACAGGCATCAGCAGAAGAAGCTCTAATTTAGAGGCAAACAGGGAGATTTTCAACCAGGCTGAATCCCATTATGAGACACTAATGAGAAATGGACTTGCTGAGAAGTTGGTGTGTATGAAGAATCCTCTGCCCCATAGTCATACCTAAAGGGGTTAAGAAGAGAAGGGTGATATGGTTCAATCTCCCATGCTATCTCTGCTAATATTTCTAGAAGTTTCTGCTTTAATTAGACAGAATTTCTCAAACACTTGTAAGTACTCTTTTACTTGTTTCAGTCATTTGACTGTGGCCATGCTGGAGCACTGCCTTTTAGTCAAGCAAATCGACCCCCAAGACTTATTCTTTGTAAGCCTAGTACTTATTCTATCGGTCTCTTTTGCCGAACCACTAAGTTACGGGGACGTAAACACACCAGCATCAATTGTCAAGCAATGTTGGGGGGACAAACACAGACACACACACATACATATACATATATATACATATATACAATGGGCTTCTTTCAGGTTCCATCTACCAAATCCATTCACAAGGCTTTGGTCAGCCTGAGGCTATAGTAGAAGACACTTGCCCAAAGTGCCACGCAGTGGGACTGAACCCGGAACCATGTGGTTTGTAAGCAAGCTACTTACCACACAACCATTCCCACACCTACTATAAACTTTTCAATGCTTATCACATTAAGGTTAGATACTCATACTTAGATAATATCTTACCATCATGTGCTACAACAGAAAGAAAAAAACATGCACTCTCACAAAATCATCCTACAACCCAGCCTGTAACTAGCAAAAACTGGGTGAATCTTGCTTCTCAAAGACTGTGATCCACCACATGACAGCTGTAGGAGCCAAAAAGCCAATGATTCCTAGAGATCATTCATACAAAAACTTCATGTACAGAAACATGGAAAACTCCACTTCCCTGTTTCACTCATTCTGGAAACTTTGGGACCAGACACATGACTTGCCTAACATTACATGGAACATCCTTGACAAGGCATTTTGTTGCTCATCTCGAGTTTGAAACTGTCAACTCTGCCTGGCAGCCTGCAGTATCTATCAACAGGCCAACTTAACTACAAGATATAATCCCTGCTTGCCCATAGAGAGATTATTCTCCTTCTCTCTACCCCCAGTGTCACCTACCATCAAGTATATTTAGGCCTAACACACCACTCAATGACCTAATTCAGCAAGTGTGCATTTCCATGTGATAAGAAATCTAACACCATCATACTCATTTTCAAGATATCATTATATATTGAACTGTGGCAACCGAAGCCATTTCAAAAAGCAAACATAAAATGTTGATAATGATGATGCTGATAACGAATCTATAGAAGATTTTATATGTGGTAGATGTACAGTAACAATAAACACTAAGGACAGATAAGAAATAGATTTTCTCAAACGCCCAGGAGACTCTGCAGAGGCTGTAGATAGTTTCTATTACCTGGACGACTTAGTTAGCAGTGGTGGATGATGTTCTGAAAGTATAGTTGCTAGAATGAGAATAGGATGGAGAAAGTTTAGAGAACAATTACTTATGTTGGTAAGAGGCCTCTCTCTCAGAGTGAAATGCAGATTGTATGATGCTTGTGTACGAAAAGCTATGATGTATAGTAGTGAGACATGCACTCTGAATGAAGACATAAAGAGTGGAGAGGAATGAAGCCAGTATGTTCTGATGGATGCGCAATGTCTGTGTGCAAGTAGGATAAAATGCAAATGTGTTGACAGAACAATTAGGCATAAGCGGAATCAGGTGTAGTGTGCAATAGCAAAGACTGATGGTTTAGTCATGTGATGCGTAAGGATGAGGACAGCTGCATAAAAAAGTGTTGATTGCTTAAAGTGGATGGAACTTGTGGAAGTAGGAAACCCAGGAAGACATAGGATGAAATAGTGAAGGCTGATCTCAAGATATTGAGCCTCATAGAGGAGACAACAGACTGGGATGTCTGGTGGTAAAAGGTTCTTGACAAGACTCACCCACCTCAACAAAACTGAGTTCTATATGCTCTCCACCCACGCTACATTGATTCATCTACCCACCCCAATAAAACCAAACTACATCTCATTATGTACCACACCTACCTTCTCCACTGTTCCTACAGTCTACCCCACTTTTCATCTCTCTCTCTTTTGTCCTCCCCCTGTTAACTGTATTGTTACTATCCAGCTGCCTTTCCCCAAACTTACTCTATTCTGCATCCTTCCATCCTCCACATGACTCATTGGTTATGGTCCTTCAACGCTACCCAATTTTTCCTACTCCCCATCCAATCTTGCAATTATCCCAAACACCTATTCCTAATCAGCCTGTGCCTTGTGTGGCTACTTGGACACCTCATCTCCATTATTGATCACTCTTCCTCTTCTCTACTAAATGTGATCAAACATGTCAATCTTCTATAAGAACCTACTCTTCCCTCCTTATCCACTTTCTCTCATACTTAAACCCTTGGTACCCTAGCATAAAGCTAACCACACTCCCTTGTGGGTGGGGGTCATAGTCTTATGAGCAGCATGGTGACCTCAATAGTGCAGGTGGCACAAAAGAAGCACCCAGTACATGCTGTAAGATGATTGGTGTTAGAAAGGGCATCCAGTTGTAGAAACAATGCCAAAGCAGACATTGGTGCATGGACCCATTGAATCTTGTCAGACCAACCAATCCATGCCAATTAAATGATGGTGATGACTGGCAGCCAATCGTTCTTGAGGGCGTGGAGCTGGAGGATGTGAAGTCCTTCGTCTACCTGGGTTCAACGGTTGCTCCAACGGGCCAGGGCGCAACGAGGTCGAGCGTCACATAGGTGCTGCCGGACCCGCGTTCGTGCGCCTCCAACAGTGCCTGTGGAACAGAAGAGGGATCTTCTCGGTGACCAAAGGGCAAATCTACCAGGCCGTCGTTCGTACTATCCTCCTCTATGGTTGAGAAACATGGCTTATGAGGGTTGTCGATCAGCGAAGGCTGGGGTGTTCGACAATGACTGTCTCCGCCACATTCTTCACTGCCGACGCATTGATCAGGTTCCTACAGCCGGTCTTCATCATCACCTGAATCTCCAGCCCCTCCCTTCGGTGCTTCTACAACGGCGCTTAAGGTGGTTCGGTCATGTATCCTGGTGTCCAGAGGGTGAACTGATTCGCAATGTCCTCCTCCCACCTCCACTTCCCAACTGGCGCAAACGCACGGCCGGGCAGCAGAAGACCTGGGCAACGACGATAAAGGAGGACCTCTCCGATCTCTCAGGTCTGCAGGTGGTCGGTCTGCGCAGATGGAACCGCAAATGGCTCGCTATCTCCAGTGACCTCGCACAGGACCATCGAGCGTGGGCCACCATGGTTCGTGATCCTGTCAGGACCAGAGAAGAAGCCAGCTCAACCAGCCCTGGGTGAATACCATCACAAGTACAAGTAAGTGATGACAATGATGTTGAGAGAGGTTATATTATTAATTCTCTAGGTAAGCTCAGGATTAAGAGTATATCTTCTTTTAATCAGAGGACAGTAGTCTCTGAAACAGATCTGTAACAAAGCTACCTAGGTATTTTTCTTAGTTTGCTTCAGAGAATATTATCGTGTGCAATTTCCACAGTGCAAGGCTATTTCTCTGATGACTGTTAGGTCTTGTCTTCATTCCTACATATAAACCTTTAGTCACTGTTAAATTCTAGGTTTTGCTTCCATACAGCTATGAAAATTAGTCATAAGTGTACAAGTGTTCCATCAGAAAGCTTTGTATAAAGACCTGTTATCACCTATAATACAGGAGAGGTGGTTGAGAACCAAGCCTTGGCAAACACCTACCTGTGTACTTAATTCCTTGCTAACTCACACCTTGTTTACAGCATCTCTATCATGGTTCGTATGGTTCCCATAAGCCATTCATCTGTAACTAGTTTTCTTAGCAACCACCAGACTACAACACATGGAGTCCTGTCAAAGGCCATTCTCCAAGACAATGAATGTTAGGTAGAGCAGCTTACATTTATTTAAGTACTTCTCATGCAATTTTCTATCTCTAAATAGAGTGATACTTCAATTTGGCTGAAGACATCAAGTGCACCTCAGCTCAGTTAATTTTCTTTCTCATAAGTTGTGTGATCATTCTTTCAATAACATTAACCTGTTCATCAGTTTGATCTTCTTTGCTCTTGTATCATATATGTATGTATGTATGTATGTGTCTTCTATATATATATATATGTATGTGTATGTGTATATATATATACATATATATATATATAATTAGTGATTGGAAGAAATGGAGTTGAACGAAGATTGTACAGAATTCCTTTTATTACATTCTACACATGTTTCAAAGGCCACAATTTTCCAAATTCTGATTAAATAAGGATACCATATTGCGGCTTTCTCTTCACGAAAAACCAGGAATTACGTTGTCAGAACAAAACAAAACAAAGGCGCAGCAAAGCAATTCGAACGAGGACGCTCCTTAAGAGCCCATGGGTAAAATGTTTATCAATGTACGTTGAAATCGGGGGGTTGGTGGGGGCCGACAAAAGGTCCGTTGGAATAAATCCAGGTCAGGCCGCGGTCAAATCTAGTAGGTGAGGAATTAATGAGAACAAGTGGTGTGGAGATGTTCTATGTGACCAAAGCTAATGTTCTGAATATTTTAAGAATACAGGGTGTGTTTTTTTGGGTGCGAGACAAAACCTACCTAAAAACATGTATGTGTATACTAGCCTATGTGTGCGCCGCCGTATGTTGGCGAGGGGCGCTAGATAATGAGCACTGCTGAAAAAAGCCTGTCAGGCGGCTGAAATCATTCTGTGTTCGTGTGTCCGTCTGTGGCCTGCCTGTCTAAAATTATCATCGTCAAAGGGCTCTTAAGGAGCGTCCTCGTTCGAATTGCTTTGCTGCGCCTTTGTTTTGTTTTGTTCTGACAACGTAATTCCTGGTTTTTCCTGAAGAGAAAGCCGCAATATGGTATCCTTATTTAATCAGAATTTGGAAAATTGTGGCCTTTGAAACATGTGTAGAATGTAATCATTTCATTTCATTTCATTTGGGTTTGAGTCCATGCTGAGGCCAAGTCGAAGACTCCACCCTCAGAGTCTGGTGTGGTTGCCAGGTTGTATTCTCTGCTTAATTTTGACATGTGTAAGAGCGAGTTTGAGTCAGTTTGTGCTCGTTGTGTATATCCTGGGAGATGGGGTTCATCTCTAATGGTGCTTAAGTATCTATCCAGTTGCAATTTGAATGATTCCACACTGCATCCTGATAGATTTCTGACATGTACCGGAATGGAGTTGAACAGTTGTGCTCCTCGAACCAACAGACTTGATTCTCGCAGGGTTTTTGCTGCCTGGCCAGCCTTTTTGTTGATTGGTGGCAGCTGGCAGCGTCTTCCGTGGCGCAGTGAGTGGTAGGTTTTGATACCAAAGTTTGGCACCTTCTGCTCTATCATTTTCCAAATGTATATAATTCGGTATCGCTCAAATCTTCTTTCTATTGAGTACATCCTCAAGGTTTTGAGTCTTTGCCAATAGTCCAGGTCCCTCGTTTCTGAGAAGTATGAGGTAAAATTTCTTTGGAGCGATTCTATCTTAGATAGTTGGCCCTTTGTTGTTGGTGACCACAACTGAGAACAGTAGTCAATCCTCGGAAGTATCATACTGTTCCAGAGGGTTTTCATTGTTGAGATATCTCTTGATTTGAAGGTGCGCAAGATCCACCCGCTGTACTTTCTTGCAGTAAGACAGACTGAGTCAAGGTGTTCTCTGAATTTTAGGTTGGTTCCCATGTGGATGCCTAAATCTTTCACATACTGTTTTTCCATTATTTGTTGTCCTGATGGGTTTCTGTAGTTTGTTGTATTTTTCAGATCTTGATCTGTTCCGTAGCGAATTAGTTCAAACTTCTTATCATTGAACAACATGTTGTTTGTTTCCTGCCATTTATATATGGTGGTCAGGTCCTTTTGTAAGGCCTCTGTATCCACCTCGTCTTTGATTTGTCTCATGACCCTGGTGTCATCAGCAAAGGATGAGACGTTGCTGGTTGTATCTTCATCTATGTCAGAGATGAGGATGAGAAACAGGATTGGGCCGAGTACTGTACCCTGAGGAACACTGCTGGTCACAGGTGATGGTGTTGAATGGGTTCCATTCACAGTGACTGTTTGAGTTCTATTTGTAAGGAACTCATGTATCCATGTACCAACTTTTCCTCCTACTCCTAGCTTTCGAAGTTTGTGACCCAGGATGCCATGATCTACCTTGTCAAATGCCTTGGCAAAGTCGAGGTAGATAACATCTGTGTTGTATCCATTCTCTAGATTTTCTAGGATTTGGTCATGGTGTGCCAGTAGTTGGGAAAGGCATGATCTACCTAACCTGAATCCATGCTGGTTGCAATTCATCAGATTGTTGGATTCCAGGAACTCAACCAGTTTTCCACGAACTATTCTTTCGAAGACCTTGACAATGTGTGATGTCAGTGAGATTGGTCGGTAGTTCTTTGGTTTTGATTTGCTGTCCCCTTTATGTATTGGAGTTATGTGTGCTTCTTTATATGTATTTGGTATTTTGCCATTCTCCATAGATTCCCTCCATATCATGTAAAGGGGTTTCGACAATTGTACCTTGCAGTTTTTAAGTATCATAGCATTGAAACCGTCAGGCCCCGCAGCCGAGTGCATGGAGAGCTTGTCTATTGCTCTTGCTATGTCTTCTGGGTTGAAATCAATGTCGGATAGGGTAGGTTTAGTATGGTCGATATCCTTGAAGAATTTTCCTGGGTCATGGATCTTCATGGTTTTAGATGGCTCACTGAAGACACTTTCATACTGTTGACCCAACATTTCTGCCATTTCAATAGGGTTATTCACTACATCCCCATTTTGTCTCTGGAGAGGTCCTACTGTTGACTTGGTGTTCGAGTATTTCTTTGCAAAACTGTAGAAACATTTGGATTTTTCTTGATGTTTTCTATGGCTCTCTTTTCTGCATTGTTACGTTCTTCATCATAGTGTTGTTTTAGATTGTCTTCTAATCTGTATATTTGGTCAAGGACTTTCTGTAATTCATGTTTTGATGTCAGCTTAGATGTTTTGTTTCTTAGTCTTGACCTTTTGCGCATCAGGATCTTTCGCTCCCGTGGTACAGGTTTTTTTGTGGACTTGGTTTTCTTTAGAGGAACATTTTTTTCACATATTTCTTCGATCTTGTTTAAGAATTTCTTGTGTTTATCTGGCCCAGTAAGGTAGAGATCCCAGTCAATGATTTGTAACTGGTTGTTAATAGTTTCCCAATTTGCCTGGTGATAATCATACCTGCATAGCTTTGGCATGTCCTTTTGTTTAAGAGCTGTGGCATTGGGCTCATTACCAATGTGTAAATGCATTTCAATAATATTGTGGTCTGAAAGGATTGTTGGGGTTGAGTGAAGGTCAAATAGCGTGTCCTCGTTGTTGGTGAAAACCAAGTCGATCGTATTATTATTTCTTGATGCTTCTGTCATCATTTGTTTGAGGTATAATTTCTCTGTGACTTCCAACAGTTTGGCTGCCTGTATTTGTTCAGCTTTTGTCCCCAGTTTTAGTATGTGTCCATGTGGCCAGATGATGTTAGGGAAGTTGAAGTCACCAAGGAGGATAATGTCTGGCATTGGACTCGCTATGTTTCCCAGAATTTGTTGGAGCTTCGTCAGTGGCTCAGTGAAGGATAATGTTGGGCTGTTTGGCGGTCTGTACATTATTGTTACAACTGTATTAAGTTGGATGATTTTTATGCACAGCAGGTTGCAGTAGGCATTTGATTCATTGACAAGTTCTATGCATGCATAGGTATCATGGATATACATGATAACGCCCCCATGGGATCTGCCTTGTCTATCACATCTGAAGATGTTGAATCTATTGATTGTGATTTCGCTGTTGCGGATGTTTTCGTTGAGATGACTTTCAGTAATTCCAATTATTTTGGAGTTGTTTTCTCTTGCTAATTCTTCCAAGAAAGGGACTTTACACTGTTTTGTTTTGTTTTAAAAGGAATTCTGTACAATCTTTGTTCAACTCCATTTCTTCCATTCACTAATTATATTAAACTTCAATTATCCGCACCAACGCACGGTTGCAACACCATATGGTCTTATCTCCAACCGTGGTTTTTTTCTGCTGTGATTTTTGCTACCCAGGTATCGGTTAAACTTTTGAATAATCCGTAACAAGATAATTCATCTTTCCATTTCAACAAATATATATATATATATATATATGTATGTATGTGTGTGTGTGTATATATATATGTATATATACATATATATACGAACATACACATGTATATATATATATATAGTTGGGTTATATTCTGTTAAGAATGCAGTAAAGTACAGTATAAAGCTCATCCACCTCCAGACTTCACTCAGTGCTATCCAACAGTAGTGTTATACATACTGCCAGCTTTGCATTGGGGCTTCTGTAATGTGTGAACAGATTACTGAATAACTTGAAGTCAACAAGGAGTAAGTCAACTGAATGACTGGCGGTCAGCAAATGGCAATTTCAAGGGTAACTGACCACGAAGAATGACTTAGCAGTACAAAGAAATAGACTGGCACACCCTTTAATATGAATTCAGTACTTACCATCCATAGTAAAGCGACCTTCCCACTCCACTTATATGTTTAAAGTAGATAGATTCATCAACAGATTTTCAACCAGGTTAGTGGTCCCAGAGATGCCATCCATGCATAGAGCTGACCAGGCCAACCAGTGCTCTCTATTGATGAAGGTCCCGTGCCAGCCCCTCTGCATCCTCCAAGGTGACATTGGGCCTCTGGAGATCTTCCCCAATCACATCCTGCCATCTGGTGTGGGGCCTGCCACAAGGCTTCTTCCAGCCTGCAGTTGCTGCATCAAATGAGAGTAAAGCCCCAGTAGGATGATGATCTAGCAGAAGATGGAGGACATGTCCATACTAAAGCATGTAACGGATAGTTATGAAGTGAGAAGCTGCAGGCTGATGTGTGTGCACATACAGTTCCGTGCTGGAAGCATAATGGTTCCTTCTGTTGTTCTCAATGATTCTTTTATTGAAGCCGTTGATCCTCTTTGCCAGGTCTTCGAGAGGTGTCACATTTCTGCTCCACAGAGGGAATTGGAGAGGGTTGATGCATTGTAAATGCAGAACTTCATCTTCCAGCTCATAGAACAGTGCTGCCAAAGGGGCTTCCATAGGAAGTACATGACCACAGTAGCCAGACCACATCTGTAGCGGATCTCCAGGATCAGGTCTCCACTGTTAATGACAGTGGAGCCAAGGTACATGAAGGAGCTGACAAACGCCATGACATTGGGGTCAATCATCATCATCAGCATTTAATGTCCGTTGTCCATGCTGACATGGATTGGATGGTTCGACCTGAGCTGGCAAGGTGGAGAGATGCACCATGCTCCAGTCTGATTTGGCATGGTTTCTATGGCTGGATGCCCTTTCTGATACCAACCATTTTACAGTGTGTACAGGGTGATTTTATGTGGCACTGCACCAGACTCTTGTAGACCAATTCTCTTCACCACAGAAGGAATGGCCTGAACACTTCTGCTGTGGAGATCAGATCTTCTTGAGTACAGCAAGGTGCCAGGCATCTTAGTCCCTCGTCATCACATCTGAAAAGTTCAGTGTTATGAGGTTGTCTTTCAGTATTTCATCTCATGTCTTCTTGGGTCTCCCACTTTCAGGTGCTCCATCTACTTCAGGGGTTGGCACACTTTTTTAACTAATCACCCCAAAATATATTTAGTTATGCTGATGTCCTCCTCCTCCTTGATTTGAAAGGAAGAAAATCATAGATTCTTTAAATTCAAAAGGTTTATTGAATCTGTTTAAATGAATCTATTTACACTGGACGGATGCAGTGTTGCCAGAAGAAACATTTCTGTCATAACAAGAAACATGTTTTTCATATAATTTTACTTGTGTCTAATGAGTCCTCGTTACCCCCAACAATTTCATTTTTACCCCACATTGGGTAATTTATCCCAGTTCACCGACCCATGATCTACTTAGAGAGATTGGCAATTCTTTATGGAGCTGTTAGTATCCATGTGCATCACATGACCAAACCACTGCAGTCTTCTCTCTTGCTTTAATATACATACACACATATATATATCCGCAGTCACATGTAAAAGGATAAAAGGATATATGTATATATACATATGTGTGTGTATGTGTATATATATATGTATGTATGTTTGTATAAAATGCAGGTGTGGCTGTGTGGTTCAGAAGTTTGCTTCCCAAACACACAGTTTCGGGTTCAGTCTCACTAATTGGCAATTTGGCTGTCTTCTATAGCCCTGGGCTGACCAAAGCCTTTGAGAAGATCTGTTAGATGGAAACCAAAAGAAGTCTATCATATACATATAAATATGTGTGTGTGTGTGTATGTGTGTGTGTAAGTGCATGTATGCTTGTGTCACCTCATCTTGACATTATGTGATTGTTGTAAATGAATGTCATTCATTTCCAATATTCTACAAAAACATTTCTAGCTATGGAGATTTTACTTTGCTTGGGAAATAGGTAAAGGTGAGCAACAGGAAGGGCATCAGGCCATAGAAAATCTGACTCAATAAACTCTGCCCAACCTATGCAAGCATGGAAAAGCTGAGGTCAAATTGATGATACACACACACATACATACATCATCATCATCGTTTAACGTCCGTTTTCCATGCTAGCTTGGGTTGGACGATTTTGACTGAGGGCTGGCGAACCAGATGGCTGCACCAGACTCCAAACTTGATCTGGCAGAGTTTCTACAGCTGGATGCCCTTCCTAACGCCAACCACTCCGAGAGTGTAGTGGATGCTTTTTACGTGCCACCGGCACGAGGGCCAGTCAGGTGGTACTGGCAATGACCTCGCTTGAATCTTTTTACATGTGCCACTGGCATAGGTGCCAGTGAAGCGACGTTGGTAACGATCACGCCTGAATGGTGCCCTTTTATGTGTCACGGGTACGGAAGCCAGTTGGCTGCTCTGGCAACGATCACGTTTGGATGGTGCTCTTGGCACCCTACTAGCACAGGCATAAGTGCCAGTAAGGCAACGCTGGTAATGATCATACTCGAATAGCCGCTCTGTCAATGATCACACTCGTATGGTACTCTTTACACCCCGCTAGCACGGATGCCAGTCATCGAACTGATTTTGATTTTGATTTCGCTTGCTCAACAGGTCTTCGCAAGCAGAGTTTAGTGACCAAAGAAGGAAAAGGTACGCATAAACGGGCTGGTTACACCCCTGGCATAGGCCACGAGGTTATGGTCTCATTTGGCTTGCTGGGTCTTCTCGAGCACAGCATATTTCCAACAGTCTCGGTCACTAGTCATTTCCTTGGTGAGGCCTAATGTTTGAAGGTCGTGCTTCACCACTTCATCCCAGGTCTTCCTGGGTCTACCCCTTCCACAGGTTCCCTCAACTGCTAGGGTGTGGCACTTTTTCACACAGCTATCCTCATCCATTCTCACCACATGGCCATACCAGCGCAATCGTCTCTCTTGCACACCACATCTGATACTTCTTTGGTCCAACCTTTCTCTCAAGGTACTTACACTCTGTCGAGTAAGCATACTAACATTACACATCCATCGGATCACACTGGCTTCATTCCTTGCGAGCTACGCATGTCCTCAGCAGTCACAGCCCATGTTTCACATACATATATATATATATATATATAGAGAGAGAGAGAGAGATACAGTATCAGGCTTATCTATGCAATTATGTCCCACCGACTTTGTTTCCTCATAACTCCCAGAAAAAAGGATATTTTTTAATGAAATTTTCTACAAATACACTTCTGATGGTATAGATTCTGATTATATCGGAACGTGTGAAAAACACTTCCGTGGTGGGGATAGGAGTCTCAGAGAATTCATACGAGTCGGCTCTATTTCTTAAAAAATGTTTATTTTTCGATGAAAATTCCTACCAATGCATTATTTACATTTGGCGGATATTTGTCCTCATCTTGTTTGTTGTTAACACAACGTTTAGGCTGATATACCCTCCAGCCTTCATCAGGTGTCTTGGGGAAATTTCGAACCTGGGTTTTCATTCCTATCAGCCGAAACGTTGTGTTAACAAACAAGATGAGGACAAATATCCACCAAATATAAATAATGTACATAATTCCTCATCTCTTAAATGTAGAACTCCTACCAATACGTTTCAGAGTGTGTAAGTTACGATTATATCAGAATTTTTACGTAAAAAGAAAAATGGTGAGCAGGCACACATACGTACTGACACACATCACAATTTCTTTTCAAAATTTCGAATTTCAGTTTCTAGATATATGTCTCGTGTGTCAGCATGTACTTGTGCGAGCTCACCATTTTTTTTTCTTCAAATCAAATCGTAATCTACAGACTCTGAAAAGTACTTGTATAATATTACTAATATTACATTAAAAAAATACCAATTTTTCTGAAAGGTATGGTGAAACAAAGCCTACTCGTGCGAATTTTCCGAAACACTTCTTATCTATGGAAAAAAAACGTTTCACAACAAATTCCGATTTAATCAGAATCTACACCATTAGAAGTGTATTTGCAGAAAATTTGATAAAAAAAAAATTCAATCCATTTTTTCTGGAGGGTATGAAACGTAGATGAGTGGGGCACAATTGTGTAGGTATGCCGTAATTATCATGCATATACAAAGTGGATTTCTTACTATTACCACTAAGATATTGTTTGACGATATATATATATATATATATATATATATATATATATATATATGCATGCATATATACACCAGCATGTGCTTCGACACGTGATAACTACATTTTACGAATATATGTATATGTATGTATATATATATATATATATATATATATATATATGTATATATATATATATATATATATATATATATATATATATATATATATATATATATATATATATATATATATATATATATATATATATCATGCACATTATATATACTCCATGCACATCAATCATAGAAGAGTTGTCCACCAAACAAACAATCCCGACGTTATGAATGCTTTAATAAGTAAACTCTACGATCGATTAAAAAAAAAACGGTTTTTTTCTTTTTCTAAGAAAAAAATATTTTTGCAAAATCTTAAAAGCGAAACCAAAAAGAAATTCTCTGATTAACTTTGTTGTATTTTCTTAACAGTTGTCTGTAATAAAAAAGTTATCAGCGTGTCGTGAGTTTGGTGAATACGAAGAAAGACAGAAGAAAGATTATTTTCAATTAATTTTCCTTCAGCATATGATTATTAGAGAAGATTAAGAAGTGCTCACGAAAGCAAGTTGTAATTGAGTAATAATAAATAGAACCTGGTAGCGACTTGACGTGAATCATTCCAATAATAATAGTTTTTGATCGTTGAAAAAGTTTCACAAACGCCTCCATGTTTACATTTGGTGATCGGAAACGTACGAACGGTTTCCATGTGGTGACTATGGATGTACATACATGGTTGACTATTCAATAGATTTACAACTTATATGACGTCGAACATTTGTTTTGAGCAATGCAACTTAACGAGACATCAATGTTTATTACATAATTTTAAAAATAAGAACAAATCGGTAACTTGTAATATCGATTACGTTTCAATGAATTAATGATATTAAAGAGAGACGCTCTTCCATCCTAGTGTCGTAACCATGGATACGGCTTCTCTATCAGCCAATGAAAATGAAGTAGTAAACCCAGCTAGGTTTCTTGCACTGTTATTGTGGTTTGATTTTTTGTATAAAAGTCGCGTATTTTAATACCGCTTAATTTTCAAAACAATTGCAATTTATTCTTTGAGTAATTAGCTATCGAACGACATGCAACTTGCCGGGTATTCATGCTTTATTTCTAAAAAATCAATTTTTCTATCACACGTTCTCGCTAACACCATCAAATGTAAACTTGTCTGTTTATGGAATTATTCATCAACTTAAGAAACATTTTGATTGAAAAAAAGTTACAAAACCTCTCGAATGACATTCTAAGATGATTTTATGGGTTAAATCTATCATTTAGAAGTTATTGAACACATTTAAAATCTAAGAAAAACGAAACTCCAAGCTGCCTTCAATGACTCGGTTGTATGTATCGGAATAATTTGCATCATGTGTGAAGTACGGTGTCGACCAAACATCAGATTATTGAAAGATTGGAATTTTTGTGATATTAAATTAATATTTTTTGATTTTCTGCATTTTGATAACCATTTACATGCGCATTGATAAGGTTGAAATTGGCGGGACTAACTGTGAATGCTGCCACGGTAGTTCTTTCATTTCACTTCGGTCTACCATCGGGTGCGGACATGGCTTGCTGCTGTTAGCTTCACATCTTCAATTTGCAGCAACAACTTAGAATATCTTTATTATAATTTATAAAAGGTGAATAATTACTGATGTAACTAATTTAAGATTTAATATTGAAGTATTAATCGCCGACGTGGAAGTTTTTTTTTTTTTTTTGCAACAACTAGAGCAATTCATTTTCGACTTAGAATATGTTGCGGTCTTGATTATATATTTTTATCATTCCAAAATGTTGAAAGAAAAGAAATTATTAATACTTTATTAACATTCGAAGCCTGTTTTAGCTTTTATTTTTTTAATTATTAACTGAGAATAGGCGGAAGTGAAATATTTTCTCGATGGGGGACAACTATAAAGCCATGACAACTTTTGGATAGGGGAAAAATTCCACTTCGGCTTCTACACATTTGTTAGAATAACGCTCATAGAAGTATCTTAAAATGATTAATTTTCGACAAGATATTCTTTATTTAATCTTCCTAACCATATAATTTCAGATTTACCGCTGCTGCGGATTGACTATGCTCTGTAGAAGGTAAGTAGATAACTTAAGTAATATTGTTGCCGCCATTTTCGAACCCGTCTTTCTATGTCACTTCATATTCTTTACAGTTTTAATAACTTTTTGTTTCATTATTTCCAGATCAAAAGTTAAACCTGCCATGAACAATGTGTTAAAGGCTGATAACAAAAAAAGAAAACCCCAAGATGTAAGTATAAATTTATTAATTTCGCCTTATTGCAACCGGTATCAGTGAAGTTAACGTTGGAGGTCTTTGTTCGCTAAGAAGTTATCAGACAACAAATGAATGTGATATACGAGTCTTGATACCGATTTTTTTCTAACTTGCAGACTTCTAATGTGACTACAGCGGCTAACAAGAAAAAGCGAAGATATCAAATAAAGGTAAAATCAACTTAATTTCTTTATTTCACATTTTTTGTAGGTCGTCTTTTAAACTAGTCGTTCTTCGTTCATCGGCAATTTTTCTTTGGCGCCCTCTCACTTCGTAATCTGCGTTTTTCACCTAATTTTTATTAATTATTTTACTTAAAACCTTTTCTAAAGTGTAATATAAGGTTTAAAGATAACTTCTATCCAACTTAATTAAGTACTTAATTGCATGTAAGTAATATTCTTTAACTTTTTCCCCCTTCGTCTCCACTTGGTCACTCCCAGTTCATTTGCAATATTTTTCGTGATCATTAAGTCGGGGATCGGATTCCTGCATCTCTTAAAAAAGCTTTATTTCATAATTTTTATCTCTAAAATGCTTCATCTTTTTAGATATAATTTCTTTTTTTTTTTTTTCATACATTATCTGAAGCTACATTAAATATTTTTCTCGATACCTTAAACCCCTGGACCTTCCTTACACTACGATTGATGATCAATAAAGAGAAATCCTCGCTAGAAAATCTTTTTGGATCTTAATCTACAAAATCGTTGTTAAGTAAACTTTATAGAAATTTGCTGTCAGGTTTCCTCTTTTATGTCTTCTAAAAACTTCTCAAAGGGAAGACAACATTCACTTGATATATGTATGCCACGTCTTAGATATGAAAAAAAGATATTTATTCACTTGTAATACTCTTTTTATTTTCTCCTTTACAAAGACTCTTGGAGACTCTTACGAAATTCCGTAACATCTTTTTAGTTTTCTTTAAGGTAGAATGACTTAACAATGCTCTTCAAATATATATTCCTTATCTCGATTGTTTTCTGTTTTCATATAACCCCCTCCCAATCCGTCTATTTTATATGTGTGTGTGTGATATATTTATATATATATATATTTATATATAGATATAGATTATACTTTGTGTGTGTGTGTGTGAGTGCGTGCGTGCGTGTGTGTGTCTTCTCCCCCTCTCACCATCTATTGTAATTTTTCGAACCTCTCTCGCTCGGCCACAGCTGTATGTAAATTTTGAGGTTCTGATAAAAGAGCTGACAGCTGCGAGCTTATTATTCCGCCAAACATTGCATTTTTGCGCACTAAAGTGTTTGAGGCGCAAAAGAGGTTGTATGGCTGCAAGTTGTCAGGTAATGGAAAATGTATTCGTGTATGAATTGGTCAGTTTTTAATATATTGAACTGGAAAATACATTTCGATTGATTTTATTTTTCTTTTTCTCTTTTTGTAAGCTCCCGTCATTTCTCACCTTAGTTCATCTGGCAAACGCTTAATACTAAACGGTGAGGCCGACCCTCCACCACCGCCGCTACCTCGGATGGTCTGTGTATCTAGGTCAATGTTAAGACACCCACACCAGATTGGTACCAAGGAATTTCTTAAGGTTGCTTGGTTATTTTTAATTTGTATTTTTCAGAATCAATGGTTATCGATAATAGATAAACCTATGGTTGCCACTTGTTCCATTGTCCCTGCACCCGAAGATCCTGGTTCAACAGCAAGTACCAGTAGACATTCCACCCAACCAGAATTAGTTGGCGGCTCTCATTTTCGTTTTCAAAATTTTCTTGTAACTCCAAACAATGCAAAACATTCGCCCCTTCCTAAACTCAGCTGGGCTGATTCCCATGAAGTTTGGCAGGTTATGTTGGAAAAGGAACACAGTTATACTAAAGATCCATGTATGCTGGATCGACATCCCTCTTTACAGTCCAAGATGAGGGCAATTTTATTAGATTGGCTTATTGAGGTGAGTTTATGAATCATTAAGAAAAGAAATTGATGATTGCACCCTACACAATTTGATTTTTTTTAAATAGTTTACTTTTGGGGGTTTTGATTAAGTCTTGGAAACTGGTATTTGAAGAATTTTGAATATCCTGTAAGATTATGCTTTCCAGCTTGTTAACCTGCATACTGTAGCAGTATTTGGGTTGCATAGCTGTGCATATTCAGAAGTGGAATGCAAAGTGCCACTTCTGTAAAGAAACTCAAATATGGATATGTGTGTGTAAGAGGGACTCGTTTTTGGTTTTGTGTATTATGAAGAACTAGCAGCCAACTGATGGAAGAGAGTAATCTTGAACTCTTTAGCTTTCAGACTACTCTCTCTATTGCAGTTATTCATTCATGCTGTTTCGAATTCGTCACACATTACCTTGCAGTTATAAAATTTCAGTGACTTAATAATTTTTTAGAATGACCGAGTTTAGGTGTGTAAGAGGCTGGTTTAAACATAAAATGGGTAGAATATTTGGGCCAGATGTATCCAGTTTAGATACTAATGGGTTGAGGAATAATGATAGCCATGTCATCAGTACTTTGTATTTGGTGTGGCTGGCATTTTGTTGCATGGTATAAAGCAGCAATATGAACCGACTTGTTCATTTAATACTATGAAGCACAAATAATTAGCTCCCATAGTTCAGTTTATTGAGGCAAATTTTCTGTGGCTGGATGCCTTTCCTGTTGCCAACCCTTACCTGATTCCAAGCTAGATAATATTTTCTCATGGCCAGACATGTCTTTGCAGAATATTGGAAATAAACGACATCTATTTATAACAATTGCTCCTTGTCAAAAAACACATTGTGACATAGACAATGGGCTTTTTTCAGTTTGTCTATCAAGTCCATCGACAAGGTTTTGGTCAGTCCGGGGCTGTAGGAGATATTTGCCCATAGTGAGACTGAACATGGAACTATGTAGTTGGGAAGCAAATTTAAATATTTTTAGATATATTTAACAACTTACAGGCTTGACTTTTCTCTCCTCCAAACTGTCCTGGAAAATAAATCTACCTTAGAAACACATGGTCTGACCTAAGAGGGGACCTACCAAAATGAAAGTAAGCCTTATAGAATGCATTTTCATGCCTTCAAATATAGTAAATAAAGCAAGATAGCTGCAATTTTAAATTCCCCACTACAAAAAAAAAAACCTATGTATGTCATACTGTCTTGCAGTGACTTAGATCTTAGCTGTGTCTAATACATTTGGCACATTGCTCAGTGAAATTGTGGTTGAAGCACATTAGCTTAGGAAGTTGGGCTGAGTGTATTCTGAGAACAAACCAATTCTATGTCCATTTTTAAAATAGATATTGAATCGAAGACTGATAATCGGTTTTGATCATGAAACTAAATGTTCACTTCTCAAGGTGTCCAGTATTGAGTGGCTTTACTGTATTTAGAAGTTGGAATCTTTTGTTTTTTGGGAACATTGTTATAAAATGAATGTAATTAAAGCTTTTGAGTGGGTGGTGGGAAGGTTGTTGCTTTATGAGTTGAGATGTACTGAATGTTGCTTGTCACATGGTAATTGTTTATTTTTGGTTGCATAATTTGAAGTTTTTTTCTGATTTATTTTCAGGTGTGTGAAGTATATAAGTTACATCGAGAGACCTACTATTTATCACTCGATTTTATAGATCGTTATTTGTCAAAAGAAAAGTGTGTGATTAAACATCAACTTCAACTTATAGGAATCACTTCACTGTTTATTGCAGCCAAGTTAGAGGTGAGTTTTCTAAATTATTTTTTAAAATTTACAAAATTACACATCTCAGTTGGAGAGTTAGCTGTTAATTCTTCAAGCTGACTTTTCAAGCTACTCAATCCCATGTTAACCCACTTAGTACCATCTTTATTAAAGTTTATATAGTTATATATATATATAAATATATACTTTGGGTATGGTAGATGAGTTCAGCAAAAATTTAGATTCAGATGAATATGGTACTTAATTTAAGGCTCCAGAATTTAGTACGGTATTATCTATATTAAAATAAGCAACAAGGATATCCAAAGGTAATTGCTTGTTGTTTATTTTGATTTTATATATATGTATCTATATATGTTTACATCTCTATAACTTAGCAGTTCAGCAAAAGACACCGATAGAATAAGTACTAGGGGTCGATTTGCTCAACTAAAGGCGGTGCTCCAGCATGGCTGCAATCAAATTACTGAAACAAGAGTATATATAAAACTTGAGCTAAATTTCTTCAGTTATTATCTGGACAAAACTGGAAGATATTAGTCTAGTCTTATGAAGCTCTGAGCCATGATAGGATTAGATTAATGTATGAGCTAAGTTTCTCAGAGCAAGGGGAAATTTTAGTTTCCTTTATTTTTTGTTAATAGTGAAAATGAAACAAAGGCTAGTAAAATTAAATATCGATTTTCCTAAATTGCTATTTCAGGAAATTTATCCTCCAAAACTTTCCGATTTTGCTTATGTCACTGATGGTGCTTGTTCTGATGCAGAAATCTTGAACCAAGAACTAGTTATGCTAAAGGTAGGTTTGCTTTTTTAAACTCTTCAAATTCCATTCAACTTTTTTTTTCATTTTGTTACCTGTTGCATTGCCTTAATTTTGATTTTCATTATTCATTTCAGGTGCTGAGTTGGGACTTGTCTCCGATGACAGTGACTGCTTGGTTAAATGTCTACCTTCAACTTGTTAATGTTGATAAAATAGCCGAAGATGGTTTTGACTTCCCACAATATTCCTCAAATGTTTATATTCAAATAGCACGGGTAAGTTCTATATTACTGGGGAAATTCCTAATTTGGATACTTCACTTTGTATTTGCTTGCAAATTGTTGTAGCAATGTTTTGCTTATTATTCAGTGTAAAACTGATCTTTTATTTACATCTTAATCTTGTTTTTCTTTGCAGTTAATAGATTTGTGTATGTTAGACATTTCTTGTCTGCGCTTTACAAGCAGTGTGATAGCATCCTCAGCCTTGTATCATATGGCTTCCAAGTCTGTAGCATTAGCAGTGTCAGGTAAATTTTACCCACTTTTTAAAATATTTTTTATTGGTTTTCACTTTTTGATCTTAGTAGTGGTAGAATAGGTTTCAATTTTACAGATATAAGATTCTTTGCTCCCAGAACCTTTAGGGAATGTTTTAATCTGTGTTCCACCTCTACCACCATTGATTTAATGCTCTTATTTTCCCTTCCTTTAATTTTTCTTTCTTGCTTATTTCAGGATTATCCATGACCGATTTGCTTCCCTGTATACAATGGATGAACCCCTATGCTATTACACTTCGCGAGGCAGGTCCAGTAGAACTGAAGTTTTTTCCAATGGTGCATATTGATGATAGTCACAATGTTCAGACACATGCTGTTGATCTAGATTTGTTGGTAAGTTTTAATTGCAAGTTTTTGTTCTCTCTCTGATAATGTGGAGGTGCACCTAGTGTTATCCACTTGTGCTATACCCCTGAATTCAGCTGATTGTGTACCTGCAAGATACCCTATGCATTATTCACATCAGCTGTTGTTTGCATCTTTCATCAGTTTCTAGTGAAAAAACTGCTGCTGGTTGTGTAATTAGTACATTAATTAAAGTGCTAGGGATGATGATGATGTTGGAGCCTATTTTTCCATTACTGGGCTTTCAGTTTACTTTGATTTGTACTGTGACCTTATTACATTAGGTGGGGCAGTGCTCAAAATTTATGCTGGTGTTCTTAGGCATTGGTGCAGGTTTGCTAAAGCAGTTTGGTGATTGAGCCTTATCACCACTGATTTAATGCTTTTTCCATATTTGCTCAGATCAGATGGAATTTGTTATAGCAGGTTCTCAACTGCTGGATGTCCTTCCTTTTTCTAGGCATAGTTCTATCTCCCCATGGCCAGGCATCTTGTGACAAATATATACATTCACATGCATGTGTAATATATATCCTCCTGACCCGGCATGTTTTTAGTGGAAGATTGGATATTTCTTAGTGACCATCGTGGAAGTTCAAGACAGGGACACATACAAATGGGCTTCCTTTTAATTTCCATCTACTAAATCCATTCCCAAGGGTTTAGTCAGCATATTATTATAGCGGAAGCCACTTGCCATGATGTTGCAGTGACATGTTTGTGAATTTTGCACATTTTTAAAATTATTTTTCCTTCTGAAGTTATCTGACACTTGGTTTGGTGTTCATTCATATATCTTTTTTTTTTGTTTGTTTCAGGAAAAGGCCCATTTAAAAGAAGCTGAACTGAAATCAACGATGCAATATGATACGGAGTCCTGTTCAGAAGCTGTATTGTTAACCCCTCCACAAAGTGATAAGAAAGAAGTGTCGACTGATGCGCTAATGTCATTATTGTCCACTCCTGACAGATCCTTATCAGAAGTCACATCAACATCATCATCATCTCCTTGATCACATAGGGCAGTCACCTGACTACACATTACATGTTACCTTTCTCTTTAATTTGGCGGTGCTTGCTCATAAGTTTGGCTGTGCACTGCTACTGAAGACCTGGCTGAGGCTATTGCAGATAATCCTTGGATTATATACAGCAGTTCTAAACCTGACAGTGTGCTAGCACCTTGGCCTGTCCTTCACTCGTCCTGTCTTGGATCATTACTACTATTCCCTGTTACCATACCTGATGCATTGCAAACATGTGACGGATTTTTTTTGTACTCCTGATGGAATGAATAGCCTCGTATTTATTTCCTCTGGACAACTCAAAAGTCTTTGTCCTTCCCCGTACCAAATTTATAGTTTTTGCTGATTTCCATCTTAAAGAGAACCCAATGCATGAATGTTAACCCCCCCCTTCCACCCCACTCTTTCTGTGACCAAAAAAGGGACAGTTGAACATTTGAGAATTATTTCTACCTACATCACAAGTTTGTGGTTCATTATATGAAATTTAGTTGGATTCATTTACACATTGCAGACATGGCAATGTCAGGTGAATTCCATCCTTTTTGTAAATATGTTTGTACATACTTCAGTTACCTGGATGGCTTTGACATTCAGGTAATGACTGTAAATAGGGTTATTTTCAAAGCATCACATTATTTAAAACAACAAAAAAAAGTCTATTGAAAAAACAAACAAAAATAAAACCTAGTATTTTGCCTGCTCTTTACTGCCATTATTCTCTGAATATATCAGTAACTCCTATGTGCAAAGCAGCCTGGTGTTGGCTGATGCCCTCCTGAGGACTTTAAAATAGCAAGTGCTGTGAGGGGTGGGTGGGTGGGTAGATAAGTGTATAAAGTGACATGCACTGTAAATAAAATATTTAAATTAAAAAAAAGACAAGAAAAAAAAAACTTAGGTGGCTGGTTATGAAACTGAGCAACTCTTATTTAACGAATGCTGAACATTAAACATTTAACTCGAGGAGTTAACAGTTGTCTTTCATTGTATGCTATTACCCGCGTTCAAAGCGGGAGTAATTTGGTTGTGAAGCTAGACCTACCGCCCCCTTTTATTTTAACTTTTTTTTTTTAATGTAGAGTATATTAAAGAAAAGTTCTTTCTTCCAAATTGTACTCCTGAACAGAACATAAGTTAATTGCAGACTTAATGTGCTATTTGGTTATACCTTTTTAATAATAAAAATCATGAAACAATGTGTTTTTGTAAATTTTTTTTTATTAAATACAAGTTATTAGTTGGGATTTCTATCTTTGTAGGCGAGAAGCTTTAAATTTGGATATCCTTTTGGGTTGTTGAGTTTCATCTGGACTGGTGCTGTTTTGGTTGACGCTTTCATTTTTTTCAATTACAGTACTGGTAAATGCCTAGAATAGTAAAAAAGAGAATTAATGATTTACCTGCTGCTTAGTACTAAATAAGGGGAAAATATATGAAAAGGTACAGTATTTTTATCTTACCTGAGGGGCTGGGTAAGATCCTGAATTGGTTTGTTCGCTGGCAGAAGTCCTTTCGGAACCAGTTGTACTGTGGGTTTCTTCCTTATTTGCTGACGGTTTGTCATTGGTTCTTGATTTCAATATTGATTTCGGTTGTGATGGAAACATTTTATAAATATCTGTAGGACTGCAAATTGGAGATTTAAGTTGCTCTGAAGTTGTATCCATGAACTGTAGCTGATCCATCATTTAAAATAGAAAGAAAAGTATGTGAAAATAACATTCAACAGTAAGTCTTAGGTAACTATGCTACGTGTCTAATTACCCCACAGGAAAAACCATGGATGTAGCAATTGCCTGTTGCCTTGAGTTTGCAAATTAACAACTAAAATAAGTTAATCAAAATCTTGTGAGGAATTTGATCCATACCTGCCAAGGAAAAGATAGAAAACTAACAGCATTTGAGAAGTAGGTTAGACATTTTTATCACGGCTGTACAAAAGAAAAACTGAAGGTAATTTTTTTTTTCATTTGGTGCAGCATTCTGGAAGTCCTGCAGGTTGCCATGAAACTATGGTTTGCTTCGATTAGTTTTTACAATGACACCTCCGATCACCTAAGTTAGTACTTAGATGGGTGACTGGTTGGGAAACCTGGGTGCAAGTGTGGCTGTGTCAAGAAGCTTGGTTCCATGGCACTTCCAGCAAGTCTTTATAGCCTTGACTGGGTTTGGTAGATGGAAACTGAAAGAAGCCTGTCGTATATATATGTGTGTTTGGTTATCAAGTGGTGATGGGGAACTGTGTTAGCGTCCCCTGTATCTTAGTGGTTTGGCAAAAGACCAATAGAATGAGTACAAACTTTGAAAATAGAAAAGAAAATCTGGGGTCAAAGCATAGCTTCAGTTTAATGACTGAAACAAGTAAAAGAACTTTGAATTAATGTGAGATTTTGATGGGATCTCTAGGGGATTATAGAACTTGGGTCAGTGGATATATCATCAGCCTGTACTGCGCCAAAGTGTTTCCGAAATTACATTATCCAAAATATCTTTATTGGTTGTATTTCCTAATAGACAGGAATATGGAGGTACACTCTTGGTACGAAGATTTGGTAAAGATTATTGCTAGGAATATGATAGCACAAATTCAAAAGCTTCTCAGTACCACTGTTGTCAGCTTAAAATCCATACAAAAACTGTATAGGCACTGCTTTACTATAATTACTTAAAAGGATGTCAGAATTCAATAAAACTTTCTGGCAGAGTCTACTAGTGATATAATTACACTAAACTTGAGTTGGTTTCTTTTTATCTTTTTACTTGTTTCAGTCATTTGACTGCGGCCATGCTGGAGCACCACCTTTAATTGAGCAACTTGACCCCGGGACTTATTCTTTGTAAGCCCAGTACTTATTCTATCGGTCTCTTTTTGCCGAACTGCTAGGTGACGGGGACATAGACACACCAGCATCGGTTGTCAAGCAATGCTAGGGGGACAAACACAGGCACACAAACATACACTCATATACATATATACGACAGGCTTCTTTCAGTTTCCGTCTACCAAATCCACTCACAAGGCTTTGGTCGGCCCGAGGCTATCGTAGAAGACACTTGCCCAAGGTGCCATGCAGTGGGAATGAACCTGGAACCATGTGGTTGGTAAACAAGCTACTTACCACACAGCCACTCCTGCGTAAGTTTGGAAAGTGATGGCTTCTATACATAGTTGCTTAACCTAGTCTGAGTCAAATCTTTGGCATACCTCACAGTTTTCCATCAGGACAGGGTACATACACAAATGCCCTGGGTACACTCCACTTTCAATAACCAGGATTTAATTGTTTAATCAATTGCTTGGAGAGGATGAACTGGATTACCTGCTCACTGAATCAGCATGGAGGTAGGCTGAGCATTCTACAGTCACCTGTATCCGTAAATGTAATTCTTGGGCAGAATTAGCTAAACAAGGATCTGAGAGACACAAACCAACAAGCTTCTGGAATTTTCATTCACCCAATTTCACTCAATGTATGGGGATATCCAGGCTGTAGAAAATGGTCAGCCTTAGAGCCTCATAGTTGCAAAGCAAACTTCTTAACGAGGTGACCATACTGCACCTATATATCCTTAACCAAAAGTGGTAATCATGGCTGGAGTACCTTTGATCACAGGTCTGGTCTATCAAGGCTGATCTGGAGCTAGAAATGAGTTTCAAACCACAATGAAAGCCAGACTCATTCGTTTAAAAAGGCACAGGTGTAACTGTAGTTAAGTTTGATTCTCAACCACATGGTTTCAGGTTCAGTCCCACTGTGTGGTACCTTAGGCAAGTGTCTTCTATTATAGCCCCAGGCCAATCAATGCCTTGTGGATGAATTTGATAGATGGAAACTGAAAGAAGCCCATCATATATGAATGTCACTGCAGTGTCGTTTATTTCCAATAATCTGCAAAAACATGTCAGGTGAAAGGAAACTCATTTTGTTTGGAAACAGGAATGGTATCCAGTTACAGAAAAATCTGCTTTGGTAAACTCTGTCTGAGCCGTGCAAGCATGGAAAAGCAGATGTTAAAATGATGATAATGGGGTACATATTTGATTTTTAAACAAATTAAAGAGCCATGCTCAATGCATAAAATCTAATTTATGGGTGCAAATGTGTTCAGGAGTTCACTTTGTAATTACACAGTGCTGGGCTCGCTCTCACTACACAGCACCAAGTTTTTTGACCAAAATATTATGAGAGAAATTAGTAAGATGGTAACTGTAGAAAACCGTCGGATGGACTGCATCTGATATTGGACAGTAGGGTTAATCCATAGCCTAGTTTCAAATCCACCAACACCTAGTCCTTGGAGTATACTTAGTAGTCCTGTTTGATGCTATCTTTTAATGAAGTAAGCCTCTTCTACAAGTCTCCCTCTCACTCACACACATGGAAAAAAATAGCATGACAAAGCCATAAAAAAAGATGAAAAATGGTTAGTAAAACTTTACTGGCGTTTATTTACTCTGGAGGATTAATCTTTTAACATTTAAACCAGTCAAATCCAGCCCATAATATTCTACATGTTCTATGTTCAAACTGGTCAGATCCAGCCTTTCATACCTATCATACAATGTCATTCTAAAAATAATCGGTTACATCATTGAAATCACAAAGCCACAAGATAATATATAATGAATTGAAAACAATATGGATAAATATTACATTTGACAGAGAAATCTGAATGCTAAAGGGTTACCTGTCCGTAGTGATTAAAAAGTGAACAATTATTTCTACCCGTTCTTGAGTTAATTATGAGAAGACAAAACTTATTTTTTAATCAGAGGGAGGTTTTCTTTATACATTCCCACATTCTTGTTTTTATTTATTTTGGTCTGCATTGCATCTGTCTTTATGTTTCTGACTTCTTTACTTTTCATCCTTTTGGGGTTGATTAAAATAAGTATCAGTCAAGCACTGGGGTCAATATAATTGACTTACCTTGTCCCCCTAAATTGCTGGTCTTGTGCCAATATTTGAAACCAAATAAGTAATTGATGTTTATAAATGTCTTGCAAACAACTTGCACATGCAAGTGCTACCAGTCAAAAACTCTGCTTACCGGAAGCCAGCAAGTGTATGGGGTCATCAGGAGAGAATGCGCGCCGTTTCAGGGCCCTCTCGACGGCATCAATGCACACCGGCACCCCCTCACTGATATGAGGCCCCGCTTGCTAGATCAGCTGGTTATCAAGTTAAGCTCAATATCCTTCTAGCCATCGCTCATCGTCTCTTTTTAACCAAATCCAGTGGCTAGCCTTCTCCACTGTAGATTGGATATCGGTGATGGTGGTGAAATTCACAACCTCATACATTCCTTTCTACTATAGACACAAGGCCTGAAATTTAGGGGGAAGGGGGTCAGTTGATTTGATCGACCCCAGTATGCAACTGGTACTTAATTTATCGACTCCGAAAGGATGAAAGGCAAAATCGACCTTGGCGGAATTTGAACTCAGAACATAGTGACAGGCGAAATATCGCAAAGCACTTCGTCCGGCGTGCTAACGTTTCTGCCAGCTCACCACCTTACAACCTCATACATTCCTGTGACAGAGATTGTGAACCTCCTGAAAAAAATAACAGATCTATCAAACTGCAGAAGCTGGCAAGAGATTTGAAATACACACAATTGCTACAACTGTTGTGGTACTCATCACTATAACCACCACCATTTAACATTTGGGTTTCGTGCTTGTGTGGGTTGGATGACTTGATAGGATCTGCCAAGTTTACTTTGGTATAGTTTCTACGGCTGGATGTTCTTCCTAACGCCAATCATTTTACAGTGTGCTGGATGATTTTTGTGGTACCAGCACTAGTGAAAACCACCTCATAACTTACAAAGCTAAGAGTCTGAAGTGGCCCCTACAACTGAAGAAGAATAGAAGAAAGTGTAGGTGATGATTCTAGACAGTGAGATGGTGTTGCGATAAACAGAGTAACATTCTAGAGGAGACACTAAATGGAATGGGGAAAATGGCAGAGAATAGAAGAAAGGGAATGGATTAATAACAGAGTTGGTGGACAGGAATAGAGTTAAAAGGTGATTGAGATGTGCAATGGGATCTGGGGCTACCCAACAATATAAGGGGAAAATATGGACAACATGTATGAGGAAAAGGGGTCAGGAAGGAAGTAATAAGTAGAGAGAATCATTGAAGGAAAGAGAGGTATAGGGACAGGCCAAAGAGAGAAAGGATGAGAAGGGAAGTGGGGAGAGAGAAGCAAGAGAAAAGAGGTTAGTGGGTAAGAGATGCTGCAGGGCACTATGGAAGTAGAAGGAAAAGCGGAAGAACAGATGGAGACTGAGAAAGGAGATGGGAAAACAGTGATGGCAAGAAAGGCTGGAGGACATTCTAGAGGTGTTAAGAATGAGCAGTGAGATGAGGGTAACCTACAGAGAGTGATGAGGAGGTAGGAGTCATAGAGGAAGAGATGTAAAGTGAAGCTATATATATAAAATATATGGGGTAGGTGGTGTGGGCATACTTCTTGCAGAAAAATGGATGGATAAGGTCATAGAGGTAGTCAGAATGTGCGATAGGGTACTTAAGCGCAGGTTAGTTTTGCAGAATAGTAGAGCGACAATTACCTCTGCTATGCTCACCAAGTAGGTCTATCAAATGAACAAAAGAACTATTTGGCTGCCTCAAAGACAAATGACAATGATCTCATCTTCATGGCTGGGGATTTCAATGGGCATGTTGAGCAGCAGCCCAGCATTAACTAAGGTGTACATAAGGACTATGGAATTGGTTCCCGAAATGAAGAGAGGACAAGGCTACTGGAGTTCTGTGATGCAAATAAACCTATTGATCTGCAACACCAACTTCAGGACACCAGCCAGCCAGCTATCTGATAACTTACCAATTGGGTGACCATGCCAGCCAGATCAATTACATTCCCACCAGACAGCAGGACACATGGTTGCTCATAAATACAAAAACCTTCCTCATGAAGAATGTACCCCCCAGTATAGACTAGTCACTAATGACTTTAGACTTCAGGCCAGATGGATGACAAGAAGCAGAGAAATTTGGAAAAGAAGGATTTGGAAGCTTAAGGACCCATCATATGGTCAGAGATTTAAAGACACCCTAACTGAGAAATTTGATGAACAGGAGGAGGGACTAGGCTTATAACATTAGAGGGCAACTGGGATTCCTGCAGGACAGCTTACTGAGTGCCACAGACCAAATCTGTGGCTGGTGCAAAGTCCCATCCAGACCTAAGATGATGTGGAGATGGAACAATGCTGTAGACAAGGCCATTAGAGCAAAGAAACAGGACTGGAAGTGTAAGGGTAGCCAGAAAGGAAGCTAGGAGACAGGTATATCTAGCCAGGGGAGAGCAGAAAAATAGTTTACCTATGTTCTGCAACATAAGGACCAGAGACTTGATGTATTTTGGATTGTAAATCAGTGTGTGAGAGAAAATCTTGAGGTCATAGGAGAGAAATGTGTCCGCATGGATGATGGTGCACTTGCATTTAATGATTTTACAAAGAGGCTTGGAAATGCCATTATGAAAGGCTGCTAAACGTGGAGGATGGGAGAAGAGTCTGCTAAATGTCAACCCAACCAGCTATCTGAATTGACAGTAGCTTGGTAGAAAAAGCGATTAAGATAAGGAAAGCTCCTGGACCATCAGGAATCACTGCTGAGATCCTTGAAATATCTGGCAGAGTAGGATATAGCCTAGTCACCCATACAGTTAATCAGGTTGTCTACGAGGGAGTCATACCCATCGATTGGTATAGTAGCATTATAGTCAACTGCTGCAAAGGGTGATGACTTAGACAGGAATAATTACAGAGCATCAAATGCTGGACAAGGTGATGGAAGTCACAGAAAGGGTCATAGCTCAATTAATTAGGAAGAGAGTTAGTGTAGATGAGATGTAGTTTGGATTTGTGCCAGATGGAGCATAACTGATGCTATATTCCTGGTTAGGCGACTAACTAGGAGAAATGTCTAGCCAAAAATTAACCCCTGTGCCTGGCTTTTGTCAACAGGGAGAAAGCCTTTGACAGAGTCTCCTACTGCCTTATCTGGTGGTTAATGCGGAAGCTAGGGATAAATGAGTGATTGGTGAGAGTTGACAAGCCATGCTGTCAGTAACCTGAAGGTTAGCAACGAGTATAACAATGAATACACGCACACACAAACTCTGTAAAGTGGTTGGCATCAGGAAGAGCAGCCAGCTGTAAAACCCATGCCAAAGATGACAGTAAGGCTTGGTGCAGTCTTTTGGCTCACCAGCTCCTGTCAAACCATCCTGTCCATGCCAACATAGAAAACCGGCATTAAATGATGATATATCACAGTTTCTTAAACACCACACTTGTGTTAAGGTGAACTTCCGTAGTACCACATACCACATGTCATCTCTCCCATGCAAATTAGTATCCTCAGGTCAGCCTTCACCAGTTTGTCCTAGATGTTCCTTGGTCTTCCTCTCTCACAAGTTCCACTAACTTCAAGTGCTCAGCACTTTTGTATGCAGCAGTCATCCTTTCTATCCATCACATGCCCATTCCAGTGCAAATGATGTTTATACTTAGACTTTTTCTTTTGCATACTGAGCTAGGTGATTTCATTGAAGATACCAGGTTCCTGTCTTCTTTCCTACTTACTAAAGCTTTAGTCTTTGCTATGTTTATCTTGAAGCCTCTCAATTCCTGGAATTTCTTCTCTAACTCCCCATTAGATCCAGGTATGAAGACTAATTCATTAGTATATAAGAGTTCCCACAAACAGTCAGTCTTAAACTTGCTTCTGAAGAACTGCAGGACTATGATAAACATGAGAGGACTGAAGACTGTTTCTTGATGAATTCTTACCTTCACACTAAATTTGTGGTTGAAATCATTGTTGACCATCACATCACTTACTGCATCAGTGTACATAGCTTGTACAGTCCTCACAAGCCAGTCATCTACACCTAGTTTCCTTAGTGATCACCAAATTACTGAGTAAGGAACCTTGTCATACACCTTCTCCAAGTTAACAAATGTCAGGAATAATGGGTAGTCTTAGCCAAGCATGTCTCTACGGTTGCTTCACAAGAAATATTACATTTGTGGTACCTGTAACAGAAATTAAACCAAACTGCATCTCATCTAAATTAATTCTGTTGTGACTCTCTCTCCATGACCTTCATAACTTGATCTAATAGTTTGACTCCTCTAAGGTATCCTCTCTGTAAAGTATCAATTTTGCTTTTGTAGCAGCTTACAATGAAAATGCTATACCAGTCATTGCACGTGACACCTTTCTGTATTACTTGATTAACTATTCAGATGGTAATCATGTACCTTTCTTCAAATATTTTGATCATCCCCATGAGTATTCTCAGTTTTCCAGCCCTTCATTTCCTTTATCACTACCATGCTAGTTCCTTGATAGGGTCAGCATGAGGGAACCCCTTTTTATCCCATGCATTCCCCATGTTTAACAACTTTTCCTAATAGCACTCCCATACTACTTTCATGTCGTTCACATTGGTAGCAAGTGAGCCTTCATCATTCTCAATACACTTCTCACCAATGTCTCAGTTCTCTGCAACACACTTTCTCACGATCATGAACACTTCAACCCCTCTCATCCTCACATGGCAGGATATGTACAAACCTCTCCCTTTCTCCTTTACTCTTGGCTAAGTATATGTCTCCTAACTGCCCATCTGGCTATTTGATAATGCTCCCTAATATCACCTTCCTTTCATGTTTTCCAAGGCTGTCCCTTAACCTTTATTGCTCTACCAACTGTATCATTCCACCACTTTTGGCTTGGTTGAAACTTAGTACCAGCTGCATATCTGATCTGTAGCCCTAAGCAGGTAATCTTCTAAGAACTCCTGGTTATCATCTATACTACAGGTATATAAATCTTGCTCCCTAAAGTAATATGCCACAATTTCTCTAAAACCCATGTCCTAATATAAGTTCTTTTACCTTTCCTATCTTCTTTCTCCATATCGTCTTCTGTCCGAGTCCACCTAACTTTGACCCTGAAGTCACTAGCCACTAATCTATGATGGATAGTGCATTCTTTGCCAGGAAAGCCCATTTCTCCAATTTACTGTTAAGAATGAAATCTCACAGGCTCTAATATTTATTAACTCTGAACATTAAATGTTGATTAACAACCCCATATCATGCAAAAAGGTGGAGAATCAAATCTTACCTTTTCAACTTTTGGTTTTACTGGAGAATGAGAAAACTTTATGACAAGACAATTTTCTTCGTTTTTACATTCTGTTGCATCATCATCCATATCTGAGTTACTGCTTACATCCTCTTCACTACTACTTTTCTTCTCATCTGTCCAGCGTACAGACTTTTTAATTTGAACATGAGCTTCTTTAGTATCTTTTGCATTTAAGTTGCAATCTTCAGGTAAAGCTGAAGATGGTTCTTGGACTGCTTCCTGAAAGAATTCTTCTGTTCTAGAAGAGAAAAATGTGGGTGGATGGGATTTATTTTCAAAAGACATTTATTTTATTATCTTATTAAAGTAAGATAGACACTGGAAAAATAAAACAGAGCATGCAACTAATAAAGATCAGAGGAGAACTCTTGTCTGATGCGATGCACAAAATCAGATGAACTGAAAAACTGATTAAGATATTTTATATTATTTTCCTCTTGAAAAATACATCATAAATAAATGTATTTTCTCTATAACAATCACTTAACAATTTTTTTTATAATTTCTCAATAAAACATTCAATTGGTGGCGCAATGGCCCAGTGGTTAGAGCAGCAGACTCACGGTTTCGATTCCCAGACCGAGCTCTGTGTGTCTTTATTGAGCAAAAACACCTAAAAGCTCTACGAAGCTCCAGCAGGGGGTGGTGGCGACCCCTGTTGCACTCTTTTGCCTCAACTTTCTCTCATTCTTTCTTCCTGTTTGTGTAATGCTGCGATGGACTAGCATCATGTCTAGCTGGGGGGAACACATACACCACAGAAACTGGGAAACCGGGCCCATGAGCCTGGCTAGGCTTGAAAAGGGCGCATAATAAAAACAAAAAACAAAAAACATTCAATTGATTCTTAATCAATTCTGAACAGATTTAGAATTCATCTCAATAATGAGAAAAAGTAAAAAGAACAATCTCTTTACTCTTTTACTTGTTTCAGTCATTTGACTGCGGCCATGCTGGAGCACCACCTTTAGTCGAGCAAGTCGACCCCGGGACTTATTCTTCGTAAGCCCAGTACTTATTCTATCAGTCTCTTTTGCCGAACCGCTAAGTGACAGACACACAAACACACCAGCATCGGTTGTCAAGCAATGCTAGGGGGACAAACACAGACACACAAACACACACATATATATATATATATACATATATACGACAGGCTTCTTTCAGTTTCCGTCTACCAAATCCACTCACAAGGCATTGGTCGGACCGGGGCTATAGCAGAAGACACTTGCCCAAGATGCCACGCAGTATGTATAAAAAAACAAAAATCAAAAAGGTAATATATAATTTTTATAAAAAAGTGGAATGTAATAAATTTCTTACTCAAGTTCCTTCCTTTCACTTTCTTGATTTTCTAGTTCTTCAAGACGATCCCAAAACGCTTGATCATCTTCAGCTTTTTTCTTTTCAGATTTCATTTTGTCTTCCTTTAACTTTTCTCTGTACTTCTTCACGTTTTCTTTGTGCTGAACTATAAAAAGATTTGGATAACAATTATACTAGACAGGCACAGGAGGAGTGGCTGTGTGGTAAGTAGCTTGCTTACCAACCACATGGTTCTGGATTCAGTCCCACTGTGTTGCACCTTGGGCAAGTGTTTTCTACTATAGCCTTGGACCGACCAAAGCCTTGTGAGTGGATTTGGTAGACGGAAACTGAAGGAAGCCTGACGTGTGTGTGTGTGTGTGTATGTATGTATATATATATATATATATATGTGTGTGTGTGTGTGTTTGTCCCTCACCCCAACATCGGTTGACAACCGATGCTGGTGTGTTTATGTCCCTGTAACTTAGCAGTTCGGCAAAATATATCAATAGAGTAAAAACTAGGCTGACAAAATCCTGGGGTCGATTTGATCAACTAAAGGCGGTGCTCCAGTATGGCCAAAGTCAAATGACAAACAAATAAAAGAATATACTGTCATTACATACACACATACAGATATATTGTGTTGAGCCAAACGTTTTGCAATATTTTGGTAACTTATTTGCTTCATTTATCAAATTACAGCAAAAGCAGCAAAGCATGCAAAGTAGAGGTCATTGTGTTGGATCACCTGAATCCACCTTTCCGCCAGTTCTCTGATCCCATGCTGATACCAGTTCTTGTCCTTTGAGGCAAAGGACACTTTCACTGAAGCTTCCATCTCCTCTTGGTTGATGAAGCAATGTGAGTGCTGGAAGCGAGTCATGGATCAGAGGAAGAAATAATCCAAGGGGGATAGGTCCAGCCTATATGCTCTTTAATTCCATCAGTTTTATGTCCTGAAATTCCTGGAGTTTATTCCAGGTCATTCAAGTGGTGTGAGTTCTTATGTTGTCTTACTGTAGAAGAGTTCACTTTCTGTATTTTTTTCCACACAATGGCAAACATCCACTTCAGTTGCTCAGAGTAGAGGTTAACATTGGTTTGACCATCCAAAACAAACAAACTCAGTGAATTATCCCCTCATAATTCCACCAGACACAGAAAAAAAATATACCACTTGGATAACAGTGATACTTGTTTACATCTATCACATGATGTCAAGACAAGGAAATACATACACATGTGCAATTAGCTGCTTTCCGTTTCCATCAACCAAATCCACTGATAAGGTTTTGATTAGCCCAGGGTTATAATAGAAGAGTCTTGCTCAAGTTGTCATGTAATGGGACTGAACCAAAACTACAAGGTTGGAAAACAAAGTTCTTAATTACACACATGTGTGTGTGTACAGACAGATACACACACATGCATCACACACACAGAGCACAATTTATAATCTAACTCAAAGTGACACTGTCTACGCAGTGTGAGTTTTGTCAGTATAAAGCTGTACAATGGTGCCATTTGGATTAAATATCACACCCATTGATAAAAGATTTCATTCTGAGTCAGTATTGCACTATAGGTGACCACACATACTAGATATGCGGAAGTGTAGATAAGAATTCTATACTGTGTACAAGGCCTTTAAGAAGGGGCTTTAACTAATACATTAGCCTGGGCTCAGAAAAAATGCCATGGAATGGCATTTCACTGTCCCCTCCAAAAAAAACAAACAATAAAAAAAGTAACCCTTGCAGCTCCTTTTTTAAGTGCATTAAAGAAAGTAACTTTGGGAACCTAAAAATAGTTATTTTTAGTTCCTCGTAATGGAACAGATCTTTACATGTGTGTGAAAGATAGATGGAAAGTATGTGTTGCAACTAGCTTTGAAAAAAGACTCAGCCACTAAAAGGATGAGTTCTTTGGAGCAGGCCACGGTTCTATAAATAGCTTAGAAAGACTGCAGTTTCAGAATCATTATAACAAGTTATAAGGTTTTGTTAGTATCTAGAAGAACACTGGCTTAGTGTAGATTGTTGCGGCTTTCATCAGAGATACCCCCAAATAACTATGAATCTTGCACGTTTTAAGAGTTATTTGTGTATATTTACATTCCTATGATACAAACCTATGTTGGTTTAGCATTAGTTGGAGAGTGAGATAAGGCAGGAAATTTAGTTATTGCTTACCTAGGGCCTACTACTCATTTACGTGGGCTCAATATATTAATTATAAACAATGCATGGTTGTAACATTTTGCACACAAGCTCTCACTTTCCTCTCTCTATAAGTAAATATGCAATGACAAATTACCAGTTCTTGTTCTGTGGTGGTAACTTGTGTACAAAGTCTGTTTGGGATTTGTTCTGTTGCACAGACAATTCAATGTCCATTTTCCATCAAAAGGGAAAATAATTTCCAAGGAGCCACTGATTGGCCTCTTGGAAACCTTAACCAATGACACTACTTTTCACCAAATATAAAACAAAATACACAGGCAGATGTTTTAGTGCAGTCCAGAATCTGGAGTGCACTCATGCATATTGGATGCAGAATGTGCTTTAGCACAGTGGTTCCCAGATCTTTAAGAATTAACTTTGCCGTCATCATTTTACTTCCCCATTTCCATATCAGCATGGGTCAAGTGAGTTTTACAATCAGAAACCCACCTTTCCTGTCACCAATCCTTTTAGACATCTCTTATGACATGCAGGGACACAATGTAACTACTCTTGAACAAGGATACACACTATATGAGAATTAATCTAATGTTAGGTGTATTTGAGCAACTATTCAGAATAAATATATTTGCTGGCTTTCAAGGTAAAATCTGCTCTTGTATAATCCCTACAAAAGTACATTGGAGATGATAAATTTAGTATTTATATAGAATCTTAAGGTTTTAACTGGGTGTAAGAAGAATTTGTTGTCACTTTGGTCTTTTGAAATTTCAGAGAATTTGAAAAGGAACTTCTTATTGCAATGGTTGAATCTGTGTTACTTTATGACACTTCCATCTGGACATTAACCAAAAAGCTTAAAACTATGCTGGATGGCATCTACATATGCATATGCCCTGAATAGAACACCTCACCAAGGAAAGATTATTCAGTAAGTTTCTCACTTTGCTGGACATTACTTGAGAAGTAAAAAGAAGCTAGTTAGCACACCTTAACATGGTTGTAATTGCATTGGTCATCCTAAGAAGACATACTGTGATCACTTAACAGATAACACTGGATGTCACTGAAAGGAACATCCTATGGCAAACAGTAATGGGTGAGGGAACAGGATCATACAAATCTGAGTAAGCAGATGATGAGATGGAGGAGACTGATAGGATTTTGAGTAGCTTGAGTTAATATTACAGAATGCTTTGAAGTTTTTATTCACACAGGTATTTGTATACCTAACAGATATTGAGTAGCCTGAGACAAAGAGATAAAGTAGTGTCCGCGGTGTAGAATATTTGTTAATGTAAAGAAGAAACAGTGAGTCTAACCACAGAAGTGATAAAGAGAGAGGACCAGTAAAGTGTTGTGATGGAGAGATCAGGCAGTGATGATCTAATATTAAAGATGAATGAAGCTCATAGAAGGTAGGTTTGTCAGAAGATTTTCAGTGTGAAAAAAAAACTGCTGATGGAAGGGGCAACAACTTTGCCTACGTTTAACTTTTTGTAGACAAAAGACCACTGGTATGGACATAGAGAAAAATATTGCAGAAACCTTGCTAGATATGAGTGGAGGGAAAGAGGTTCAGTGTGGCAAAGGAAGAGATCGTTCCTTAATTACAATTATTCTCATTATCTTTGAGATCACAGAAGTGAAAGTAACAGGCTAGAAGCTTATGAGGTCTAAGAGCTTGCCATTATTATGATTGGGTTACAGTACGTTTTTACACATACTCAGAGAGAAAGTCCCTTAGTTTACTGTTTAATCTCAGCTCTTGACTATACAGTTTTTATAGCTGATAACATCTAAGAGTCATACCCAACTTCAACAATGTTAAATGAGAGAACCTCAATGTAATTGCTTGACCTGCTTACAACAGCAGCCAAATTTATCTCAAATAACACAATCACCTTCCACATATTAACTTGCAAGCATTTTAAACAATAAATTTTGCAAAGCGAATAGTAATACAAATTTTGTTATGAGGCAGAAATCAAACTTCATTTTTACTATGTCTTGTTAAAACTATAATATATTCACATATAAATATATGTTTGGATGAGACAAATATATGTAATCAAGGCATTGTTTTACAGCCGGTAGCCTTTGCTGTCACTAGCCCATACTTGTTTTCCAGGTAAAGGGAACTCTTATTCCACATGCCTTGAAAAGCACAGAACCGGCAAAAGATATACTAACAGAGAAGAGACAATAACGTACACCACTTGTAGCTCAGCAGTTTCCCATGCAAAGTGCACAGGATGTAAACATTTGCACCAACACACACACACACACAAGTGTATACGTATAAGTACATATAAACACTCACAAAAATATGTACATACATTTTCCAGCCTATGAAATCCATGAGGCTACAGTAGAAGACTCGCAGTATCATCAACCATACAATGAAACTGAACCCAAAACCTTTTGGTTAAGAAGCAAACTTCTTAACAGTCCAGCCTGCCTTGACTTAAATGACTTTCTCAAAGCAGGAAGGAAAGTAGGCATGATCCTTTTTAAGGCTTCTGAGATTGTTGGAAGGAAGGGAGGAAGTTTTTCTAAGACTGGACCCATGGCCTGTACATCAGCAACAAGATATATATTGCTAAAAGTATCCTTGGACCAGATAGTGGTGTAAAACCAAGTGAGGGATTACACAACCATCAAAAAGCAAGGACAGTTTCCTGATGGGTATCCAAATGATTTCATCTACCTAATTTCTCTCAAAAAATTTTAGTGAACCTAAGGCTAAAATGGAAGATAATTGCTCAAGGTGCCAGCAGTGAAATTGAATCTGAAATCCTGACTCATACTTGTACCCAAGTACGACTCATACTAGTCTCCCTTAATTTTCTTATATGTTTTTCCAAATTTACTATAGGCTGCATGGGATCCCTGCAAGTTAGACATCCTACAAAGCCCATATGCCAACCTAGATTAATGCATTTCTATTACCAATACCTGTCTTGTGAATATATATCATATCCAAACAAGTGATGGCAGGGTGTCTTTCAGACTGAAAACTGCACAAAGCCAGCTCTAGATTTTATTACAACAATGACATATGATTAATTTAAATAAAATTTCCAAAAGATGTATTTTTGTCATGGAATTAATAAACATTATTCAATCATCAAATAAGCAATGGTAATTTAACGAACAACTAAACAAAATCTTGTAAATATACAAACTGGAAAAAAAAAAAACAACCCAATAAATACGTGATTCTGAGTCCATTTCTGGGCTCCCAGTGTGTGACATCTACAGCCTCAAGTGGACCAATATTATGTGGTGTGGAATTTGATAAGCAGGAATTACACAAAAGCCTGTCATACGTGTGTGCATGTTTCTGTGTGTATCGTGCATAGTACTTGCCAAACTGTATGCATGTGTATAAATACTGTGTTAGTGGAATTTTATAGATGGAAATTGTGTAAAAGCTCACAAATGTACACATTGTCATTGCCATTTCAGCATCCTCTTTTCCATGTCTGCCTGGGTGAGAGAAGACTCTATTGAGGTAGAATTTTCTATGGCTATTTTCTCATCTTGTCACTAACATTCACCTGTTTCCTGACAAAGTAATATTTCCCTTTATCTCTTGAACAATGCAGAGCCCATACACACACACATAAAAAAAATAAGGGTCATGAGTATAGTTTGAGAGTATTTACATGTAGCATTGTTACAAAAGTTTCAGTGGTAATTACCAGCTGATTATGCATTTACTACAACAACCTTGGATGAAGCAATATGCAAGGGTTTTCTAAGTAAATACTTACAAACTTTACTCTCCAGTTTTATTATTTTATATATACACTGTAACCAATGAGATCTGTAATATGAATTTTCAATACAACATGAATTCTCTTCACAAGCTTCTCTTTCAGGGAGTAATGGGAGATATGGGGTTCTTTCACAATAGTTAAATGTAGTCCACCTAAACAACTGGTAAATTGATACTTTATAAATGCACGCACACACACACACACACCCAGTGTAAACTGTGGATGCACAAGAAGTGCAGTGGGATCGCAAGTAGACTAAGAGAGATGATAAACTGCATGAGCAACAGGTGCACCAGCAAAGTAGGTAATAAGAGCACTAGTGACATAAGCTCCATCCAATAGCCAGGTGGTTCTCTATAAATAATTGATAGCTTCTGTGACCTAATTAGTTGTGTGAGTGGGTGTTCTAAACAGCATAGTAACCAGATTCAGAACTGGTTGGAGAAGGTTCAGACAGCTATTACATCTGCTAGCAACAAAGGGCTTCACCCACAGTGAAGAGCATACATAGCTGAGTGTGTATTTCCTTTGTCTTCACATATGCACACTGATAGTAAACAAAGTGTCCCTGTTCACACAAAAGATGTTACTTGTCAGCAATATCATATGAATGCATGTCTGGGCTCTGCAGAGTTCAAGAGACAAGAGGAAGTATTGACTTGCCAGGAAACAGGTGAAGGCTAATGACAAGAAGAGCATATGGCCATAAAAAATTCTACCTTAAGACGTCTTTGACCCAGGCACACATGGAAAAGTGGATGTTAAAAATGGTAATGATAATGTTGTGTACATGAGCATCTACACAATTTCCATCAATCAAATTCCACTAACAAAATATTATATACATGCACACAGTCTGACAATGATCTGGTAACGATCACACTCGAATGGTGCCTTTTACGTGCCACCTTCACAGAAGCCATTTAGCTGCTCTGTCAACGACCGTGCTCGGATGGTGCTCTTAGTACCCAACTAGCATAGATGCCAGTCATCGAATTTGATTCCGATTTCACTTGCTTCAACAGGTCTTCGCAAGCAGAGTTTAGTGTCCAAAGAAGGAAAAGGTACGCATAAGTGGGCTGGTTACGCCCCTGGCATAGGTCACGAGGTTATGGTCTCAAGCACAGTATATTTCCAAAGGTCTCGGTCACTAGTCATTGCCTTGGTGAGGCCCAATGTTTGAAGGTCATGCTTCACCACTTCATCCCATGTCTTCCTGGGTCTACCTCTTCCACAGGTTCCCTCAACCACTAGGGTGTGGCACTTTTTCACACAGCTATCCTCATCCATTCTCACCACATGGCCATACCAGCGCAGTCATCTCTCTTGCACACCACATCTAATGATTCTTAGGTCCAACTTTTCTCTCAAGGTACTTACACTCTGTCGAGTAAGCACACTAACATTACACATCCATCGGATCACACTGGCTTCATTCCTTGCTAGCTTACGCATGTCCTCAGCAGTCATGGCCCATGTTTCACTGCCATGTAGCATGGCTGTTCGTACACATGCATCAGACAGTCTACCTTTTACTCTGAGCGAAAGGCCCTTTGTCACCAGCAGTGGTAGAAGCTCTCTGAACTCTGCCAGGCTATTCTTATTCTAGCAGCTACACTTTCAGCACACTCTCCTCCGCTACTGACTTGGTCACCTAGGTAACGGAAGTTGTCAACTACTTCTAGTTTTTTCTCCCTGGAATGTGACAGAAGTTGTGTTCTGCACATTTTCAGTGTTTCTTGTTCCTGAGCATCTGCCACAGACAAAAACTATTTTCCTAGTTAGCCTCCCTTTGATATTGCTGCACCTCTTATGTGTCCATAGCTTAAACTGGGTACATCTTATAGAGTTTCTACCTACACCTTTTCTACAGATCAAGCAGGGCCATCTACCTGATGGGTTTTGTGGTTTACCTGCCTTCCTACTTATTAGGACTTTGGTTTTAGCTAGGTTGACTCTAAGGCCCTTCAATTCTAATCCTTGTTTCCACACCTGAAACTTCTCCTCGAGTTCTGATAGAGACTCAGCACTTAGAACAACATCTTCAGCATAGAGGAGCTCCCAGGGGCATCCTGTCTTGAATTCCTCTGTTATTGCCTGGAGGACTATGATAAATAGGAAGGGGCTGAGGACTGAACCTTGGTGGACCCCAACCTCTACCTGGAATTCTTCACTGTACTCGTTGCCAACCCTCACCTTACTGACAGCGTCCCTGTACATGGCTTGCACAGCTCTCACTAACCATTCATCTATCACTAGTTTCCTCATTGACCACTAGATAAGGGATTGAGGGACCCTGTCAAAGGCTTTCTCCATGTCAACAAAAGCCAGGTACAGAGGTTTATCTTCGGCTAGGTATTTCTCCTGCAGCTGTCTTACCAGAAATATAGCATCAGTAGTGCTTTCCCTGGTACGAACCCAAACTGCATCCATTCTAAATTGACACTCTCACTAATTAGTTGGCTACATATACACATATATACATACATACATATATAAAAATCAGGTTATCATATAAGTTCCGTCTGATTTTACCTTTTTTAAAATTGAATGAAATTTAATAGTATTTTAGAATGTCTAATGGAATTAAAAATTATTTTATGCATTTGTGTACATTTAAACTAATTAAATATTATTTTACAGAATAATAGAATCAAAATTTCTTTGATTAAAACCCTTTCCAACATGGAAGTATCCAAAGAGCAGTTGAGGCAAATAATGCTTTATGAGTACCAAAAAGAAAAGGAATCAACCAGCCTGCAATGTCAGTCGCGGATCTACAGAGGCTAAGATTCTCTACAATTGCAAGCTTATCATATGGGATGAGGCGACAATGAGCCACAAGCAAGCCTTTGAAGCACTTGACAAATTGTTGCAGGATTTGAGGCACAACAAGCGGCTTATGGGAGGTGTTACAGTGGCCCTGGCAGGCAACTTCAGACAAATGCTGCCCTAAAGGAAAAAAGGCCGATGAGATAGATGCAAGCATTAAGTCATCCTATCTTTGGAGAAGTGTGAGGAAGCTGCCACTCACAATTAACATGAGAGTAGAGCTTGGTGGAGTTGAGCAATGGCAATATAATTGGTGATAGGAGTGGCCAGTCGGCCTTTTGGACAGTTGGTGTCTACTTTACCAGAATTTTTGGCGAAAGTGTTTCCAAACCTGGCAATTCAATTTAGTGACTACAGTTGACTACAAAAACGTGCTATCCTAGTGCCAAAACATATTGCAGTGGATGAGTTGAACAACATCTTTCTGGAGCAGCTTCCAGGACAGCAGTGCACCTACAAATCGATTGACAACATTGCTGATGCTATGGAATATGCTGCTGAAGTATTTAACGCTCTGGCACCATCAGGTCTAGCACCACATGATTTGCAGCTAAAGATAGGTGCTCCAGATATACTGTTGAGGAAGGAACTTGGATCTGCCCAAACTTTGCAATGGCACACGACTAATCATCAAAAAATTGATGCCGAAAGTCACTGAGGTGACAATTCTAACAGGAAAGGCAAGTGGCGATACTGTTTTCATTCCCAGAATTCCACTGATTCCATCTGACTCGGTTGTGGAGTTCAAGCGGCTACAATTCCCAGTCAAACTCAGTTTCACTATGAGCATAAATAAAGCCCAAGACCAGTCATTGGAGGTAGTTGGACTTAACCTCAATGAACCTGCCTTCTCTCATGGCCAACTATACATAGGATGCTCAAGAGTTGGCAATCCTCAAAGCATATTCATCTATAGCCAAAACGGAAAGACAAAAAATATCATCTACCAAGAGGCGTTACAGGACTGAATTTCGTCAAACAAGATTAAAGAATACAGTCAAGTCTCCAATCCTTCCATAAAGACATTTTCAGAGCTAGCCACCTCACAACTCTTTACAAATGTGAACTTATTTTTTCAAAGTCTTCATTTATTACTTCATTTATTGCTGCACCACTGAACACATCATCATCAGCTGCAAAAACTCCGTTCTGTCAACAAAACTCCATCGCCTGCTCTGACCATTTTTCTTCCGCCTGCCACACATCTACTCATCCTGCAACAGCCTGCTGAACCAGATATAACATCTTAATGGGTAATAATTGGCACGGGGGAACATAGAAGATTTCAATACAAGATCAGAGGTATGCTTAACTTCAACACAGAAAACACGAGCAATGCCAGGTCCAACAGCTAGTATATATATATATATATATATATATATATATATATATATACGTAAAAAGCACTATCCGACTCGTGGCCGTGGCACGTAAAATACTCCAATGCGACCGTCCGACAGGCACCCATGCCAACCCCCTTTGCTTGTGAAGACATGTTGGGGCAAGCGAAATTGAAACCGAATTGAACCAGCCAGGATCCCTGGTCTGGTGGTACGTAAAAAGCACTATCCGACTCGTGGCCGTGGCACGTAAAATACTCCAATGCGACCATACGACAGGCACCCATGCCAACCCCCTTTGCTTGTGAAGACATGTTGGGGCAAGCGAAATCGAAATCGAATTGAACCAGCCAGGATCCCTGGTCTGGTGGTACGTAAAAAGCACTATCCGACTCGTGGCCGATGCCAGCACCGCCTCGACCAGCGACCGAGACCTTTGGAAATATTCTGTACGTGAGAAGACCAGGCAGGACAAGTGAGCCCAGCCCACTTATGAATGCCTTTCCTCCCTTGGACACAAAGACCTGTTGAGGCAAGCGAAGTCGATATAGAACCTCATCCGACGACAGACACCCATGCCAACCCCCCATGCTTGCGAAGACATGTTGGGGCAAGCGAAATCGAAATCGAAATCGAATTGAACCAGCCAGGATCCCTGGCCTGGTGGTACGTAAAAAGCACTATCCGACTCGTGGCTGTGGCACGTAAAATACTCCAATGCAACCGTACGACAGGCACCCATGCTAACCCCCTTTGCTTGTGAAGACATGTTGGGGCAAGCGAAATCGAAATCGAATTGAACCAGCCAGGATCCCTGGTCTGGTGGTACGTAAAAAGCACTATCCGACTCGTGGCCGTGGCACATAAAATACTCCAATGCGACCGTACGACAGGCACCCATGCCAACCCCCTTTGCTTGTGAAGACATGTTGGGGCAAGCGAAATCGAAATCAAATTGAACCAGCCAGGATCCCTGGTCTGGTGGTACGTAAAAAGCACTATCCGACTCGTGGCCGATGCCAGCACCGCCTCAACTGGCTTCCGTGCCGGTGGCACATAAAATACACCAATCTGACCGTGGCCGTTGCCAGCCTCGCCTGGCACCTGTGCAGGTGGCACGTAAAAAGCACCCACTACACTCACGGAGTGGTTGGCATTAGGAAGGGCATCCAGCTGTAGAAACATTGCCAGATTAGACTGGAGCCTGGTGCAGCCTTCTGGCTTCCCAGAACCCCGGTCGAACCGTCCAACCCATGCTAGCATGGAGAACGGACGTTAAACGATGATGATGATGATATATATATATATATACACACACACACACACAAGTAGGTCAATATTCCCTCTGATTGGGAAGCTAATCTATCACAGGGTTACCCATTTACACCTGAGTGGACTGGAGCAATGTGAAAGGAAGTGTTTTGCTCAAGAAAACATGTACTTGGTCCAGGAATTGAACCCACAACAAAGCAATTGTGAGTGCAACACACTAATCACACGCACCTTTATCTACAACACATTAAAAGTGAGTTTGAATCTTGCTTGCTTGCTTGCAGTGCTACCTAGCCAAATTGTAACATAATGGGAAAATACTATGAATTAAGTTTACTCTGAAATGTTATTACGAACAGAAGGAATCAAGTTTCGTGTAAATCAGAACATCTAGATCCATAACTGGTGAGATATTTGGGGTTTAAGGGTATATTAGGAAAGTGTTCCGAATTTAACTTCAACCTGAAAGGAGAGAAACTCTGACCTTTCGATGCCACATTCATTGAAAACGTGAAATAACCTGGAAAAGAAAAAACTCACAAAACAAAACTCCATTTCTGGGAAACTCAGAGTTTCCCGGTGACCCAACAGGTCACGGGTAGTTTAGTATACATATGTATGTATGTGTGTGTGTGTGTGTGTGTATATATATATATATATATATCGAGGTAGTCAGAGTATGTGACAGAATACTGAAGATTAGATTAGTGCTCCATCATAGTTTAGCAACTATTATATCGGCCTATGCCCCTCAGCCAGGGTTACCCGATGGACAGAAAGACTGTTTCTATGACACCCTACTGCAGACCACCTCATTGATGAACAACAGGGACCTTCTCTTTGTGGCTGGTGACTTCAATGGGCATGTTGGACGAAATGCTGAGGGCTTCTATGGCGTTCATGGAGGCTATGGTTATGGTTCTCGCAATGAGGAGGGAACCAGGCTGCTGGAGTTCTGTGATGCGAATAGTCTTATGGTTTGCAACACTAATTTCAGGAAACCGACAAGCTACTTGGTCACCTACCGTTCGGGCCAGCATACTAACCAAATCGACTACATCCTTGCCAGAAAAAGGGAAAGATGGCTGCTTATAAATGCCAAAACCTTCCCAGGCGAAGAATGTACCCCACAACATAGAATGGTAGTCAGTGACTTTAGGATCAGGACTAAGAGGACGACTAGAAGACGACCAACATGGAGAAGAAGGGTCTGGAAGCTTAAAGACTCTGCAAATAGACAGAGATTTAGAGACATGTTACTTGAAGCCTTCGACGAAATAGAAGGGGGTATAGCTACACATGGGGTAGAAGATAACTGGGCGCTTCTAAGGGACAACCTGCTGAAAGCCACTGACCAGATCTGTGGCTGGTGCAAAGTCCCCACAAGACCCAAAATAACGTGGTGGTGGAACAATACTGTTGACAGGGCTATTAGACAAAAGAAACAGGCTTGGAAGGACTGGAAGAACGGTGGTAGCAGGGAAGTGTATCAGACTGCAAGAAGGGAAGCTAGGAGGCAGGTGTATTTAGCCAGAGGGGAAGCAGATAAGAAAAAATTTGCCAATGTCCTGCGCCATGAGGATGAAAGACTTGAGGTATTTTGTATAGCAAGACAGTGTGTGAGAGAGAATCGTGACGTGGTAGGAGAAAAATGTGTTCGCACGGATGACGGCTCACTTGCGCTAAATGAGGATGCAAAGAGAGAGGTTTGGAGACGCCACTATGAAAGGTTGCTGAATGAGGAAAATGAATGGGATAAAGAGAGTCTGCCGAATGTTGACCCAACAGAGGGACCAACAATCCGAGTTGACAGTTCCTTAGTAGTTAAGGCAATTACAAGCATGAAAACAGGGAAAGCCCCAGGCCAATCAGGAATTACTGCAGAGATGCTCAAAATATCTGGTAGTGTCGGCTATAGCCAAGTCACCTGTATAGTTAACCAGGTGATACACGAAGGAGTCATACCCAATGACTGGTGTAGCAGCATAATAGTCAACTGCTACAAAGGTAAAGGTGATGCCCTAGATACAAATAGCTACAGGGGTATCAAGCTGCTGGATCAGGTAATGAAGGTTACGGAGAGGGTTATAGCCCAACTAATTAGAGAGAGAGTTAGCCTAGATCAGATGCAGTTTGGGTTCGTGCCAGGGAAAAGTACTACTGATGCTATTTTCCTGGTAAGACAGCTGCAGGAGAAATACCTAGCCAAAGACAAGCCCCTATACCTGGCTTTTGTTGATATGGAGAAAGCCTTCGACAGGGTCCCCCGATCCCTTATCTGGTGGTCAATGAGGAAACTAGGGATAGATGAATGGTTAGTGAGAGCTGTACAAGCCATGTACAGAGATGCTGCTAGTAAGGTGAGGGTTGGCATCGAGTACAGTGAAGAACTCAGGGTAGAGGTTGGGGTCCACCAAGGTTCAGTCCTCAGTCCCCTCCTATTTATCATAGTCCTCCAGGCAATAACGGAGGAATTCAAGACAGGATGCCCCTGGGAGCTCCTCTATGCTGATGACCTTGCTCTAATTGCTGAGTCTCTATCAGAACTAGAGGAGAAGTTTCAGGTATGGAAGCAAGGTTTAGAATCGAAGGGCCTTAGAATCAACCTAGCCAAAACCAAAGTCCTAATAAGTAGGAAGGTAGACCAATCACAAACGCCTTCAGGTAGATGGCCCTGCTCGATCTGTAGAAAAGGCGTAGGTAGAAACTCTATAAGATGCACCAAATGTAAGCTATGGACACATAAGAGATGTAGTAATGTCAAAGGAAGACTAACTAGGAAAATAGTTTTTATCTGTGGCAGATGCTCAGGAGCAATAAACTCTGAAAATATGCAGAGACCAACTTCTACCACGTACCAGGGAGAAAAACTAGAAGTAGTTGATAGCTTCCGCTACCTAGGTGACCAAGTCAGTAGCGGGGGCGGGTGTGCTGAAAGTGTAACTGCTAGAGTAAGAATAGCCTGGGCAAAGTTTAGAGAGCTCTTACCCCTGATGGTGACAAAAGGCCTCTCGCTCAAAGTAAAAGGCAGACTGTATGATGCATGTGTACGTACAGCCATGCTACATGGTAGTGAAACTTGGGCTGTGACTGCTGAGGATTTGCGTAAGCTCGCAAGAAATGAAGCTAGTATGCTCTGATGGATGTGTAATGTCAGTGTTCATAATCGACAGAGTGTAAGTACCTTGAGAGAAAAGTTGGACCTAAGAAGCATCAGTTGTTGTGTGCAAGAGAGACGTTTGCGCTGGTATGGTCATGTGACGAGAATGGCTGAAGATAGTTGTGTGTGAAAGTGCCACACCATGGCAGTTGAGGAGACCTGTGGAAGAGGTAGACCCAGGAAAACCTGGGTCGAGACCTATGGAAGTATGCTGTGCGTGAGAAAACCCGGCAAGACCAGTGAGAATCAAAATCATACCAAATCAATTCATATATCAGAAAGCAGAACCAAATTGAGGTCGATCAACATCAGTGGGAAATGCAGCTGTGGTTAAGCGAACCATCCGATCGTGGTCATTGCCGGCGCCGCCCCGTCTAGCCTCCGTGTCGGTGGCACGTAAAAGCACCATCCGTTCGTGTCCGTTGCCAGCCTTGCCTGGCCCCCGTGCAGGTGACACGTAAAAGCACCATCCGTTCGTGTCCGTTGCCAGCCTTGCCTGGCCCCCGTGCAGGTGACACGTAAAAGCACCATCCGTTCGTGGCCGTTTGCCAGCTCTGTCTGGCTCCCGTGTCGGTGGCACGTAAAAGCACCATCCGTTCGTGTCCGTTGCCAGCCTCGCCTGGCCCCCATGCCGGTGACACGTAAAAGCACCATCCGTTCGTGGCCGTTTGCCAGCTCTGTTTGGCCCCCGTGTTGGTGGCATGTAAAAGCACCATCCGTTCGTGTCCGTTGCCAGCCTTGCCTGGCCCCCGTGTCGGTGACACGTAAAAGCACCATCCGTTCGTGGCCGTTTGCCAGCTCTGTTTGGCACCTGTGCGGGTGGCACGTAAAAAGCACCCACTACACTCACGGAGTGGTTGGCGTTAGGAAGGGCATCCAGCCGTAGAAACACTGCCAGATCTGACTGGGCCTGATGAAGCCTTCCAGCTTCACAGACCCCAGTTGAACCGTCCAACCCATGCTAGCATGGAAAACGGACGCTAAACGATGATGATATATTTATATATACACACACACACACACACACTCATGTATTGACTTTTATTTAACCAGTTTGTTCTACCAAACCTGTATATATATATATATATATATATATATATATATATACTTGTAACAGCTGTCACTTGCATGACTTGAAGGCATGTAGTAAACTTTCACATACACACCCTTTTGGTCAATCCCCTCTTAATCTTGACACAGCAATTTATGCAGAGTGGGACAACTGCAGGGACAGAGAATTACCTCTGCACTCAGTTGGTGCTCATTACAGCTGAGTATACTGGAACAATGTGAAATGAAATGCAATGCTGAAGCACACAATGTACTGCCTAGTCCATGGATTGAACTGACAACCTGATGATTGTGAACCAAACACTTTAACCACGAGGTCATGCACTTTCATATAAAGCCTGATAATGTTGTTTATACTGTGTCACTTTATGCCTCCATAACTTAGCAGTTTGACAGAGTCAATAAAATGAGTACCACAGACTGAAGCAAATATTGGTACTGATATAATCAATTGGAACTTCTCAAGGCAGTACCCCAGTCTGGCTGTAGTCAAATAATTGAAACTAATCAAAGTAGAATACCTACTGTTCCACTCTCTCTCTTTTTCTTCTTCATATTTTTCATTGATATCAACAACACCATCTTTTCCCTGGAAAAAAAAGAAAATAATAATAATACTTTCTATAATAGGCACAAAGTCTGGAATTTGCGGGGAGGAGTATAGTTGATAACATGAACACCAATGTTTCACTGGTACTTGATTTATTGATCCTGAAAGGTTGAAACGCAAAGTCAACCCTGGCAGAATTTGAACTCAGAACGTAAAGACAGGTGAAATGTTGCTACGCATTTTGCCCGGTATGCTCATGATTCTGCCAGCTTGCCACCTTAATAATAATGATTTCAAATTTTGGCACAAGGCCAGGAATTTTAGGGGAAGGGTTAAGTCAACATCAACCCCAATAATCAGCTGGTACTTATTTTATTGATCCCGAAAGGATGAAAGGCAAAGTTGATCTCGGCAGAATTTGAACTCATAACATGAAGACAGATGAAATGCCACTAAATATGTTGCCCAGCTTGACAGGATCCAGTGAGCTGTAGGGCTGCAATGTGTTTCATGCTAACTTTGGCAGGGTTTGCAGAGCTAGATATCCTTCCTGATACCAAATAACACCAGAATGAGACTGAAACTTTATTTCATTTTTACTTTCAACCAAGAGGATTAGGAATTGCCTTTCCATCAAAATTCTTCAAAAGCAAAACTGAAGTACATTGTTTAAAGCTCCAATTTGATAGATGAACAATATATCGTAGCAGAGCATACACAAACATACCATGATTCTAGTTTATGATACTTGGAACACCATGCATGACTTTAAAAAACTACATGAGCTCTCACACTTGTATTATAAATCAAAGAGAATAATAACATACTTCACTGAGCTGTTTCAATTCATCTGTAAAGCTTGTCCGGTTTACAAGAAGATTCCTTTGTTGCTCTAAGTCTTTAATTTGTTGATCAATTGCTGAAAAAGAAATTTTAAAATTCATGATGCAGTTCATTCAACTGGCACTTAATTCTTGATTTTGTACCATTAAGCTGACAAGATACAAATTCTTCACTTATTGGACACTCATTATTTTTTTGTCTTTCTAGCTTAAGGTATATTGTTTTTACATTTACATGCAGTTAACTTCTATTCCTTTCAATAGTTCAGTCACTTAAAGCAACAAGCTGGCAGAATCTTTAGCACACTGGGGAAAATGCTTAGCAGCACTTCATTCATTTTTACATTTTGAGTTCAAATTCCACTGAGGTCAACTATGCTTTTTATCCTTCTAGGGTCAATTAAATAAATACCAGTTGAACACTGGAGTTGACTTATACCCCCCACCCCACCCCACGCTGAAATTGCTCACCTTGTACCAAAAATTTGAAATCAATATTTCAGTCATTCATATGAGTTCTTGAATATTTTGAAAACATTTTCTTGCAGAGAAGCACCTTCAAAATTCTACACCTTCCAGTTTCTGAGGAATTTTTTACCTTTCTCTCAAATTAATTTATTTTGGCTAGATGCAACGCCAATCACTACAAATAAAACTTTATTATCAACTGGTGCTTATTTTCTACTGAAATATGAAAAACAAGGTTGACTTTGAAGTATTTTGAACTCATCTGTATCTAAGCCTAAACAATAAGCAATGTTTAGTTTCATGCTCCCGAAGTAAAATTATGTTTATGTGCAAGTGTGGCTGCGTGGTACGAAGCTTACTTCCAAATTGCATGGTTCTGGGTTCAGTCCCACTGTGCAGAACCTTAGGCAAGTGTCTTCTACTATAGCCTCAGGCCAACCAAAACCGCGTGAGTGGATTTGGTTGAGGGAAACTAAAAGAAACCCATCGTGTGTGTGTGTAGATTTAAATTAATCGAAGAACATACAAGTATGTCTACCTGCTGGAAATAACAGTCAAAACTTATTTAAATCGCCAAAGTATACTGATGATTTAAATAAGAGTTTTGACTCTTATTTCCAGCAGGTAGACATACTTAGTATGCCCTTTGATTAATTTTAATCCTTCAGCTATTCAATACTTTTCTTGGGCCTGCAATCACCTATATTATATGCATATATCTATGTGTGTTTGCATTTTTGTGTATTTGTCCCCCTATCACTGCTTGATAACCAATGTTGGTGCGTTTACATCCTAGTAACTTAGTAGTTCAGCAAAAGAAATCAATAAAATAAGGACTAGGGTCGATTTGTTTGATTAAATCCCTTCAAAGCAGTGCTCCAGCATGGGTGCAGTCAAATGACTGAAACAAGAAAAACTTGCCTTAGTTTTCTATTAAGAAAAATTTCAGTTTGTTTCTCAACCGAATGTTACAGAGTACCATTTAGTTGTCTGTGAGAAGAGAGTTCAGCAGATGAAATGCTGCCAAAGCCTAAAGTGTAGAGGTTTGAAGGAAGTGACAGGGTAGGGGAAGCTGAGTATGGTAGGAGATGATATAGTTAAACTGAAACTGGTTGGAAGTTACTGAGAGATAGTTTGTTAGAAGCTGCTGTTGATGTATATGGATGGACAAGAAGCCCACCAAAACATTTGGAAATGAGACAGTTGGGTGATGAAGTTAAAAAGGAGAAGAGGAAGAAGGTCAAATAATGGCAGAGAATGAGAGGTACAGTAGCAGAAGAAGCAGTGATAAAAGTTACAAAACAGCTGAGAAAGCTACAAGAAAGGACAGAGAGTACAGAGGAAAATGTGTGGAGTTATGTGGATTCAGAGGAGGGTCAGAGAAGTGCTTTGCAAAGAAATTAGCCAGAGAAAGAGGGTGGGGAATATGTGATGTGACAGGGTGAGTTACATAAAGAATGAAGTGGGACAAATTGTTATGGATTCATATAGAATTTAAGTGAAGATGGAAGAGATACATGGAAGGGCTGTTGAATGACAAGAATTATTAGGATTGCAAGGTGAGTAATCCAGTTCTAGGACTGTCAGAGGAGATAACTGAAAAGGTTGAGGAAGCAATGGGTGATGAAGAATGTAATGGCTGAGAATCAATAGGTGTTGTAGGAGACATGTTAAGGGCAGCAGGAAGTTAGAGTGAAAAGAAATGAATTGGGAGTTGAGCACTCTTGTTTCTCTGTACAGGGGGCAAGGAGATCTTCCGGGCAATGGTTCATATAGAGCAATTAAGCTACTGAAATATGGAATGTAGGTAATGGAAACAATCTTAAATAAGAGGGTAAGGAAGAAAGTGAAGATCAACAGTGGCTAAAGGGAGATGGGCATAAAAGGAATTCCAGAGAGTGAACAATATGCTAATGAGGAGAGGCAACTTGCCGAAACCAAAGGGAAAGATATATGTAATATAGGTGAGGCATGGATAATGAACATGGAGCAGCAGAAAAGGCTGGAAAGAATAGAAATAAGAATGTTTAGGTTGATGAGCAGAGCATCAATGAGTGAGAGAGGGGAAGAGAAACTATGAATTGTAAAAATAATAAGGATGGAGCACATGGTGAATACTATGGGGAGAAATTCTTGAGATGGTTCAGTCCTATGTTGAGGAAGACTGAAAGTGACTGGGTGAGAAAAGTGATGAAGAGAATATGGAAGGAAATATAAGGGAAAAACTGAGAAATGACATGGTTAAAGGTGATGGGAGAAACAAGAGAACACGAGAGTTGGTGAAGAAGGATATAGCAGTTAGGGCAAAATGGAGCATGTTATGGGACCTGCAAGGTTAACCCTGCTTTTGCAGGGAAAATGGTCTTAGAATGTTTTATGTGTGTTGTTTTGTTTCTGCTGAATGACTGGTTTTCTGAAACTTCAGTTGCATTTGATATAAAAAGGGGGGAAAAGGAGGAAAAAACACAATCAACCTTTGATAAACTTACCACAATTTAAACTTTACAACAAAAACTATGGAAAACAAAAACACAAGAGCAAACAACAGAACAGAGACAGCAAAGCCATGGGACCAAGTTATAAATATTATTAAAATAACACTGGAAAAAGAAACTGCCATCCCTGCCCCTGGCAACAGCAACGAGGTGAACATAATTTTTTAACTCCATTTGGAACCTGAAAACAATCAAATATAGAAAGAACAATAAAGCAATTAAGCCATGGGACCAAGTATATAAACTATTATTAAAATAACACTGGAACAGACTATGCCATCCCTGGCTCACTGGCAAAAGAACCGAGGTGAAAATATATTTTTTTACTTACACTTTATTCTTCTCTTTACTATATTTGATGCTTGCTTTGCAGACCTCTCAGCAAACCAGTTATCTCCTAACAGAACTAAAATCTCATTAGTATGTACAAGTTGTCCAGGCATAAAAGCTTTTGACCCAATTGGAACCTGAAAACAAATCAAATATAGAAAGAACAATAAAGCAATTAACTGAATATATTCAAGATTGTAAAATGTGTTTTGTTTTTTTTTGTATTTAAAACACTAGAATTGCACTAAGTTAAGAAGTATGCACTTAAATACATATGCCAATGTATATTCATATACAAATATATGTACATTTACATATAAGTATACAACCCATATTTTTTTTTAATGATGGTAAGACAGTATATCCTTTAACAATAGTTTAATATTCATAATTTTCTAATGCTATTAATTTGGTGCATTTGAAGAACTTTCAGACTCTACTTCTAACATTAGGCTTCAAAACTTTCAATAATAATAATCCTGAGATATCTAAATTGTTTGGGCTACTGTTTCCTGACTAACATTTAATAGTACATATTTATATCTATCCACAACAATTATATTGTCTTCCTTACAAACACCAAATATCTCTTACATCGAATCACTTTGATAAGTTACTACTGCACATAGTGTCCAGTTTAGTTCATTTATCACCATTAACTAAAGTGTTCCCATTGAACACACTGTATTTCACAGCAATGCATTATCAAAGCATATTTTACAATCTACCTTTTATATGCAAGTGAGTTCTTGTGATACTAACAAAGAACAAGGTTTCCCAATCCTTTCATCATCATCATCATCATCAATTTGCTGCCACTGGTCCCACTCACCAGTATTAATTAAATTACTTGGCCATAGGCATGACTGTGTGGTTCAGTTCACTTCCCAGCCAAATGGCTTTGAATTCAGTCTCACTGCATAACTCAAGCCAGTATCTTCTATAATAGCCCTAGGCCAACCAAAGCCATGTGAGTGGATTTGATAGATGGAAACTGAAAGAAGCCTGTCAAATATGAGTTGAATATCATCATTTAATTTCCATGTTCCATGCTGGCATAGGTTGGATGGTTTGACAAGATCCAATAGATCTGAAGATTGTATAATGCTATGTCTGCTTTGGCATGGTTTCTACAGTTTGAGGCCCTTCCTAAAATCAGCCATTTTACAGTGTGAGTGAACTGGGTGCTTTTTTCATTGTATGTGTAGAAGTGTTAGTGTCTCCTTATCTTGACATTGCATGATAGTTGTAAGAAGGTGTTATTCTTTTCCAGTATTCCATGAAAAAAGATGAGCATTTGGTTATAGAAAATTTTCCACTGCAAATTCCATCCAACCAATGCAAGCATGGAAAAGCAGGCACTAAAACACTGATGATATATCATCAAACTTGGTGTGATAAGTAGCTTGCTTACCAACCACATGGTTCCGGGTTCAGTCCCACTGCATGGCACCTTAGGCAAGTGTCTTCTACTATAGCCTTGGACCAACCAAAGCCTTGTGAGTGGATTTGGTAGACGGATACTGAAAGAAGCCTGTGGTGTATATATATATATATGTGTATGTGTGTGAGTGTATACGTTTGTGTGTGTGTTTGTCCCCCCAACATCGCTTGACAACCAATGCTGGTGTGTTTACGTCCCTGTAACTTAGCTGTTTGGCAAAAGAGACCGATAGAATAAGTACTAGGCTTACAAAGAATAAGTCCCGGAGTCAATTTGCTTGACTAAAGGTGGTGCTCCAGCATGGCCACAGTCAACTGACTGAAACAATTAAAAAAAACCCAAAAAAAACCAACCAGTAAAGAAAATCTAAATCCATGCTTCAGTTAATTAACTCCCTTAAAATTAACCTAATAACAAAAGCAGTTTTTTGCTATCATCAACAAACGGTCCTCTGGTGTTCTTGTTCTTGTAATTCAATATTTGAATCACAGTTGTAGCATCTCATTTGAAACTTTAATCATTATTCTTTAGTTTTGTTCGATGAATCTCTCATAACATTTTGTCAAATAACTGTGTGGTTGAGAAACTTGCTTCCCAACCATGTGGTCTTGGATTCAGTCCCACTGTGTAGCACCTTGGGCAAGTCTTTTCTAATGTAGCCCCAGACCAACCAAAGCCTTGAGTGGATTTGGTAGACGGAAAATGAAAGAAGCCAATTGTATAATATGTATATATGTGTGTGTTTTGTGTGTATCCTTGTCAAGATAATCATGTGATGGTTGTGAATAAGTGCCACTGCTATACAAGCGAGGTGGTTCATTTCCAGTCTTCTGTGGAAAACATATCCAGCTGTAAGAAAATATTACCCTTGCTAGGAATCGGATAAGGGAGGGTGACAGAAAGGGTGTCCAGCTGGCGAAAATCTGCCTCAAAAATCCCATCTGACCATTGCAAGCAAAGAAAAGTTGACCAGGAGTGGCTGTGTGGTAAGTAGCTTGCTTACCAACCACATGGTTTCGGGTTCAGTCCCACTGCATGGCACCTTGGGCAAGTCTTCTACTATAGCCTCGGGCTGACCAAAGCCTTGTGAGTGGATTTGGTAGACGGAAACTGAAACAAGCCCATCGTATATATGTATACATATATATATGTATATATATATGTATGTGTGTATATGTTTATGTGTCTGTTTTTGTCCCCACAACATCGCTTGACAACCGATGGGGATGTGTTTACGTCTCCGTAACTTAGTGGTTCGGCAAAAGAGACCGATAGAATAAGTAGTAGGCTTACAAAGAATAAGTCCTGGGGTCGATTTGCTCGACTAAAGGCGGTGCTCCAGCATGACCGTAGTCAAATGACTGAAACAAGTAAAAGAGTATTAAATGATGATGGTGGTGGTGGTGGTGGTGAATGGTGAAGATAAAATTTTCAGACTTACCATTACTTCATGTGTGGTTTTATCTGGTAAAGTAAGTAATCTTTTCGAAAGAACTTCATAGTCAGTCTTTAATTTATTCCTGGATACATAAGCGAAAACAGTAACAAGAAAACAGTAAATTACTTCAACACAATAAAAATAACTGAATATTAACATACAAGTGAGTATATGCATGTATATTCATAAAATTGGACATAAATTGTTTGTTCCTAATAACGATTTCTTCTGTGGTTATAAAGTCTGATTATTTTAAGAAAAGATGAATGAAAGTTAAAACAGTCAAGACTTTACCAAAAATATTAGTAATGTAAGTGAAGTGGCTAGAAATGGGAATCAAAACAGCTGTGGCTCAAAAGTGGACCTTTTCTTGGATTGTTGGAAGTAGTAATGATAGAAATAGAGAAGAAAAATTAAGGTGTAGAAGATGGGCATGGGGGTTTGGAAAGATAAAAATTTGTGTGGGAGAGCCACGGGTCAAGCAAGTTAATAGGCACTAAAAAAAACCATTGTGAAAATGGTAAATGAGAACAAAAAGAAGACATAACTTATCAATAGTTTAGCACAACCTTGTCATCATCATCACTATTTCATGTCCATCTTCCATGCTGGCATGGGTTGGACGGTGTGATAGAAGCTGACAAGCTGGAGAGCCACTTCAGGTTCCAATTGTCTGATTTGGCATGGCTTCTATGACTGGATGCCCTTCCTAACTTTACAGTGTGTATTGGGTGCTTTTTACATGGCACCGGCACAAGTGCTCCTTATATGGCGCCAGCACGGGTGCTTCTTATGTGGCACCAGCACAGGTGCTTATTATGCGGTGCCAGCACGGGTGCTTCTTATGTGGAATCAGCATGGGGGCTATTTATGTGGCGCCAACATAGGTGCTTTTGATATGGCACCAGCACGGGTGCTTTTTATGCGGCACCAGCATGATGTGGCACCAGCACGGGTGCTCTTTATGTGGAACCAGCACAGTATTTAGTCATGCCTTTATCCTTTTTCTTCAATTTGTTTCAGTCACTGAACAGCAGTTATGTTGGGACAATACTTTGAAGAATTTTAATCAAATAGAACAACCCCAGTACTTCTTTTTAAGTCTGGTACTTATTCTACCAGTTTCTTTTGTTGAATGCCAAGTTATGAGGACATAAACAAACCAGCACCGGTTATCAAATGCCAGTGAGGACACAAACACAAAAATACACACACACACACACACACACACACACAACAGGCTTCCACTCAGATCCTGTCAACCAAATTCACTCATAAGGCATTGATCAGCCTGAGGTTATAGTAGGAAACACTTGGCCAGGTGCTGTGCAGTGGGAGTGAACCCGATCCCATGTGGCTTCAAGATCTGACCCAATAATAGTGGACTGATTTCATCCCTTTGGAGTCAAGAAAATGATTATCAGTAACATATTGGGTAAAATTCAGTTAAGTATGCTCTCTCTCTCTTTCTTAATAAACATAAGCGTTATGCATTTGAAAGAATAGTTTATAATAGAGGTAAGTGCAATATTCTATCAACTTCAAAGCGATTTTACCTCATAAAACATCCAAGCCCTGTAAAGGCAAATAACTGGAATAAACACTGATCAACCTACTAAGCTCATTTTTTTTTATATACACCTTTCACGGTGTTTGCATTACAGATATGAATACCAAAACCTTGTGAATGGTAATAACAATTTTAGCTTTCAGTACTCCTACATTTTAGTAAATACATTATTTTACTACACTAATGTTGTTGTCCTTTAGCCTCAGGCAACAGACCAGAACTATGAACAAAGGAATTCCAGTCATGACCATCCAGTAATTTTTTCAAATGTATCTTGGACAATAATATCCATAGTTTCTTTCCTTTTTTTAAGGGTGTGATTTTAGGGAAACATGGCTGCTGTTTCTAGCAGGTTGGGTGACAGCAGAGAGGGATAAGATAGTGTACACTGAGGTAAGAAGAAAGATTAAATGAATCTCTTTTGGTTTTAACAATGAGAATTCAGCTGTCTGAATTACATGATCATTGGATTGACGTGTAATACACCCTCAACCCTCTCACTACAATATTCCAGTTAAACCCATTTTCACCCATCAACCCTTTTTCACTAAAAGTGAAGTAATGGTAAAATACACCTGAATAAAATGCCACACAGTGAGATAGAACCAGTAACCTTTTGATTGCAAAGTGAACTTCTTAATCATTCAACCCTGCTATGACCATTAGTGGTGTAGACATTAAAGGATTGTGGAAGTTTCCTCATAGGCTACAGCAGTGATGCACATTCTTTTTCAGAATGGGGTCCATAAAATTCGGGAGGAAAATTTCATTGAACACTAAATATAAATTTATATTTTATTGCCTTACACAAGACAGTAGTTCATAAAACTGTAAATCAAAGTGTTGATGGTTTGTCTAGATTACATTGTGTACCATTTGTCTACATGAAGGTGTGTGCACCACAACTAACTTTTTATCAAAACCATATTATCAGGATTATCTCCGGGTGAGAGAGCTGATTAGCAGGCTGGGTTGACTTGACATGCAAAAATACCACCTTTCAGAGTGAAATTTGAATACATAGTACCATTTGAACATTTGGAGAGTATAAATTAGGGGTGAGAGATTTGTATGTTGAAGAACAAGACAAGTGGCTTATATGGTAATAAGAAGAGATGTGTGGGTTTAAGTTGAATTCTAAGTCCACAGAACCAATATTGGTTGACTAAAAATAAAGAAAATGTATATACAAATGTACTGGGAGTAGAACTGATTAATTATATCTGTCCCTCACAAACGTTCTACAGGTTAGATATCATAGGGAAAGAAATGAAGCTAGTACTGTGAGTCAATGAATATTTTGCATTACTGCCTCTGCTTCAAGAAGTGAATTATACCATTCCAAAACACATGCTGGTAGTTAGGTAGAAAGTGGTATTAAGAACAGGTTTTCAACATCATTACATTGTAAATATAATCACCATTCTGGGAGTGCTTGTAAAGGTTTTAGACAAAGAGGATTCCTATGACTAAGGATTTTTTAATATGTTACTCAAAGGAAGAATACCAGTATTTACAACATTTTCAGGATCTCTACTGGAGTTAATTGACATAACTAATGCCCAACCTGAACATCTGTAGGCAAAAATCTGATGCAAATAACTTGCAACAGAGTGAATTCCAGTAAAGAAACCCTAGGACTAGATGGTAACATTAAACTAGGTTGCATGTTAGGCATAGTACCTTGATGTTAAACTTTATCACAGTAACACCATGATCCTTTAACGTCTGTTTTCCATGCTGGTATGGGTTAGACGATTTGACTGGAGCAGGTAAGCTGCACCAGGCTCCAGTCATCTGTATTGGCTAGGTTTCTATGGCTGGATGTCCTTCTTAATGCCAACCACTCTAAAGAGTGCATTGAGTGTCTTTCATGTGACACCGACACGGGTGCCTTTTTACATGTCACCAGCATTGGCCATGACCACTTAGCTTGATGTGTCTTCTCAAGCACAGCAAACTGCCAGAAGTCTCATATAAATAAGAAGGCAGCGAGCTGGCAGAAATGTTAGCACATCAGGCAAAATGCTTTGTGGTATTTCGTCTGCTGCTGTGTTCCGAGTTCAAATTCCGCCGAGGTCGACTTTGCCTTTCATCCTTTCGGGGTCGATAATACCAGTTACGACCTGGGGTCGACGTAATTGATTTAATCCGTTTCTCTGTCCTTGTTGTCCCTCTCTATGTTTAGCCCCTTGTGGACAATAAAGAAATAAGAAGCTACCTACCATTTATGCATTTGATCATTGGACACTTTAATAGCCTGATCTTGCTCATCTTGCAATCTTTTCACATGTTCCGTGTTCATGTCTTGGCAGTAAATCTGAGTTAACTGCAAATGAGAAAATATAACACACATATGAACATAAGAATAAAGAGGATATATAAATGCAAAAATAACTTTACCTAAATACAATAATACAGTAATAATGACACACCCGTGCCAGTGACACATAGAAGACACCAACTACACTCTTGGAGTGGTTGGCATTAAGAAGGGCATCCAGCCATAGAAACCATGTCAAATCAGACTGGAACTTGGTATAGCTCTCTGGCTTACCAGTTCCAGTCAAACTGTCTAACCCATGCCAACATTGAAAGCAGACACTAAATGATGATGATGATGGTACATATATCATCCTCATTTAACATCCATCCTCTATGCTTGTGTGGGTTGGATGTTGGATGTTTTGACAGGTTCTAATTAGCTGGAGGACTGCATCATGCTTAAATGTTTACTTTGGCATAGTTTCTATGGATGGATGACCTTCCTAATGCAAACCAATGTACAGAGTGCACTGGATGCTTTTTTTTTTATGATACTATCAGCACTAGTGACATCAAAGCAACTTGCAAGAAGCACCCTCAACTGAACGAGGTTGTAGTAGATCAAGTTATAAATAGTAGTGTGTAGAATATAGGGTTAAGAATAAACCCTTGGACAAAAAAATTTGAAGGACTGCTTTGGTATGTTGGTAAAAGGATTGTTAGCAATTTTGAAAGAGGATTAGTGTAAATTTTGTATATATCTATGCATAATTTGATGTACATTAATAAAGATAAGTTTAATACATTAAATTAACATGTAGCATCTTCATTAATGCTGCCACTGAATTTAGGACATTTATATTACTTATGAGATATTCTATATTTTTCAGCTAAAGTGTAGTTAGGACTCAACTAGCAATATATGTTTTATAGTGAAAATAAAATTTCCATTCAAATGGTAATTACTGGACAGCTTTCTGTTTGAGTCTAACCATTTAAGTCATAGTGGAAACACGACCTATGTCACAAATAAACATATGAATATCGTATAAATTTTATAATTGAAAAATTAACTATATTTTGTGCATATAAACATACCAGCAGGGGTTTTCCCACTCTGGTATATAAGTATGTATATATAACTATTTTCAAGTTATACAAGGCAGTTAAACTTATGTACATTTATCATTAGTATTCGACTAACTGGAAAACAATCAATTAGTGGTTTCCAAGAAATATAGATATTGTGAAAGTATACTATCAAAATATCTCAGCAATTCCACGAAATTCTGACATAGTGAAAGTACCTTAGTTATTTGATGTTGTGACACGACAAGAGTTGCCAGACGAATGCAATGAGTGTAGGGGATAGGAGGTGAAGGAAGAGAGGAAGCAGGGAAAGGGTGGGGGAGACAAGAGGTAGGAGTGAGGAAAGCGAGGTGGAAACACTTACAATAAGATCAGTAGATAATATAATTGAAAAATATATCAGGATTTAACTGAATAACCAAAATAAAACAAACCACTATTTTTAATTTCACATTTATGCATAGAAGGCTTCAATGCAGTTGAATAGGAGACTTGAAGGGAAATAGCAATTCTTATAATCAGGATTTTGTTATGAGCCAATTGAAACACCCACTTAGTGACTGCTGCTGCTGGTAATTATAATTTCTAAATTAGCAACAAGGCCAGAAATTTGAGAAGTTAGTTGATAAATCATCTCAAGTAGTTGACTGGTACTTTATCAAAATAAAGAATGATGAAAGGTAAAGTTGACCTTTATAGCATTTGAACTCAGAATGCAAAGATCCATTAGTAAATGGCACAAGGCATTCTGTCTGACACTTATAAGATTTTGCCATCTACCACCATAAATAATTATAATAATCCTCTCTACTCTAGGCACAAAGCCTGATATTTTGGGGGAGGGTAGAAGTCAATTACATTGACCCCAGTGTGTAACTGGTACTTATTTTATCGACCCTGAAAGAATGAAAGTTAAAGTCAATCTGAGCGGAATTTGAACACAGAATGTAAGGATGGACAAAATACCGCTAAGCATTTCGACCAGTGTGCTAGCAATTCTGCCAGCTTGCTACCTTGATTTTAAATTCTTGCACAAGGCCAGCAATTTCGAGGGAAAGAGTAAGTACATTAACCCCAGTGATTAACTAATAGTTATTTTATCAACCCCTAATGATGAAAAGTCGACTTTGATGGAATCTGAACTCAGAATGTAAAGATAGATGAAATACCACTAAGCAGTTTACCTGGTACAATCCTTTCTGCTATAGGCACAAGGCCTGGAATTTTGTGGAAGGGAGCTTGTCAATTACATCAACCCCAAAAAGACAAAAGGCAAAGTTGACCTCAGCAAAATTTAAACTCAAAACATAAAAACAAATGAAATGCCACAAAGCATTTTGCCTGGCATGTTAAATTCTGCCAGCTCACCACCTTAGCAATCAGATTTTCTTTTTTAGCTAATAAGAGGGGAATCTTCTGAGTACTGTTCATAGAAACACCAACTAAACCATAGTTGCCCTGATCACTAGGACAAGTGATCTTGACACCCTCCTCTCTTAATATATAGGTGCATGCTTAAAGTAGGCCTGTTCACTAGGCCCATCACTGTCTGTCAAATTCACTCATCTTGCAACAAATTTGCTAGAAGGCAGCACTTCCATCACCATTATCACTTTCCTTTCCAAGTGGAATTTGATAATGTCAATGAGGGCTTGGCCATAGAGAAAGCTTTCTGTCATCAGACCTTTCATGCTTAGTCTTCCACTTAGTGGATATTGACAAAATATAAAGCAACTGACAAGTGAAACAATTCCTTTCCACAGAAAATGGGAGAGTGGGCACTCCAGTTGCATTTCACAATACTTTTTGTATTTTTTATATCTTCCAAGCTGATAAAAATTTCTTCACTCATGTGGAGTGGCATGGTTGGTAAAACAACTAACACTAGTGATTATTATTATTCAAGTCACTGCCTGAAATCGAACTCGGAATTTTGAGGTTAGTAGCCCACGTTCTTAACCACTACACCATATGCAAGATTTGTTTCATTTTTTGTGTTGACATTGTATTGGTGGCAATGGAGGTGGAGATGACAGGTGAGTTGATTACAAAATAGATTTTATGTGTTTTGTTCTCTGGTCTCATTTCTGTTATTTCCATTTATCTTGTCATTGTTCTTGTTAGTTTTACTCATCGTGTGAGGTGTGGTGGTAGCGTTGCTTTCATGTGCTGTTCCATTTATGTTTTTGCTGTTGTTATTTATAGATCACATGCAAACTGTAGTGAAGGGAAACTATTTTCACAATGGTTCTTCCAAGAGCCACCTCCTACCTCAATTAGGGAAGCTGTATTGTTTTTGTTTATTCTTTCTTTTGTTTTAAAAATATATAATTTAAAATTCCGAAATTCACACCCAACAGGGGAAGTATTTCACAAAGCCAACTAGCCTCAGATGGTGTTGGCTAACCTATTAACAAAATGATAAAACAAAAAATGCAAATTACTTTCTTTAGACCAACAAAAACCAACACTATCCCAGGAGCTTCGAACAAACACCTTTCTCTTGCAATAATAATAATCCTTTCTACTATAGGTACAAGCCCTGGACTTTTAGGGGAGGGGGCTAGTTGAATACATCGACTCCAGTACTCATACTTATTTTATCGACCCTGAATGTACTTATTTTATCGACCCTGAATGAATGAAAGGCAAGGTCGACACCGGCGGAATTTGAACTCAGAACATAAAGACAGACGAAATACCGCTAAGCATCTAGATGACGGAAATTCCGGATATGTAAGAAACCACGTTTTGAAACATTTAAATTCAATAAGCATATAGATAGGTGTATAAAGAGATAGATAGATATGTCTTCCTGGGGCAAAAAACAACAGTAACACCGTCTTGTATAGGACCGTCAGAGTTAGTTGACATATATTTTATGAATAAACGGATAGGGATAAATAGACAGACAAATAAATAAATGGATGAAATGTTCAAAACATAAAATTGAGGAGGGGTGAAATTTGAGTCCCTTATTAAACTTTATAACATTATAAAATATTGTTTGTTTCTCATAAAACGGTGTATATTTAATATACATTACATTATTTATGATTATTTAAGGCAAGCAAAAGTAAAACGCAAATTCTTTTAACTTTAATGTTTTTGTCTGTATTTAATTCTGATTTGCCTATGTTCGTCAATTCGTTATGGTCTCTTTAAAGTAAACAAAATCAAAAATTTGAATGGGGTGGGAAGAGAAATTAATTTTTTCTTTTTTGCATATTCGTAATCTCCGACATCTAAAACATAAGAAACAGAAAAAAGTTTTTCAAAAAATGTATTTTTCAAAGAGAGGTGCGAAACCGCGTTAGCCCTGCATCTAGCCTGGCGTCCTAACGATTCTGCCAGAACATTGCCCTAAAAAAGAAAATAAATAAATAAAAAAAGCTTCCCTTTCAAAAGTCCCAAGTTACTCAGGTGGTTGAAAAGAACTGAGAATGTATATCATATGATACATTACTGGCAGGGAAAAAGGTCCCGTGTATCACATGTAAAAGAACGGTAAGGCAAAGGGTTAAACAACAGATAATGAATAGAGGAAATGAAATTCAACGGAGCGTAAAATAAATCAGTACTTTTGACAACAATAACAATTCCGACACTACGTAACCAACTTCTTTCATCCTGGAACAGAATTAGTTTAGATAAACAGATGGAACTTGTTTTAACGTTTTCAAAAAAATATCATTTCGAAATTATCGGTGAAAAAAAATTCCTTAAAAAAATCCCAAAAGCATGTTTTAGAAAAAGTTTTTCTTTGGTACACAAATTTATAAAAATTCCACCCAAAAAGTAATGTGTATCGATACTGAAACTATTTACAAAATATATCTTTAGAACATTGAAAATGAGCAACGTACCCAAAAATGAGTTCTTGAATTGAATTAGCTAAAAAAGCATCGCCAACTTCCTTAAGAAACATCTTTTTTAATCCAGAAAAACATTGGAAGCACATGTCAATTGATTTTATGCCATTAGAGTTACCCACCTTGTTTCCCCCTTTGAAAAAAATGCCCGATACCTAATAAAATTCAGTAAGAAAATCTAACGTAATTATAGGAAAAAATTATCTTAAGGATTAATTTTGTAACTCAATAAATTTTAGAAAATAGATTTTTATCAATATTTTGTAAATTTCGTTACAATTTGATGAATAGAAATATTTGACCGGCTACTTATTTCCGGTGTTAGTTTCATCATTTAGAAGCAAAAGGAAAATGGCATCGTCTTTAAAGCTGGCGGCTTCCCTCAGAACGGTTCTTTGGAATTCGACTGCAAACTCAGTGACTCAGATATCGAGGCAAGTTGATTTTTAAAAAATTATATCGTCGAAGGGTTACTTTTATTTATACGATCTTTTAATCTTTAGGTATTTCTATCTTTGAATATAAATACAGTGTATGGGTTCTGTATTGACCTCTAACGTAAATTCGAAGTCATTGGTGCCAACAGCTGACTATTCTATCGATGTGTGTAGACCGTTATGCACGGATGTTGGTTTAAGCAAGTGTGTGTCTGTTGAATTTTCTCTAAAGTTTTTGTTGCTACTAAAAAAATTAAAATTGTTCGAAATTAAAGGTTAATTTTTAGCGGAATATCTACAGAAGTTTGCCTATCGAATTTGTTTCCTCATAACTTTTTTTTAATGCATACTTTTGAAGAAATTTTTCCAGAAATACGTCTAAGACGGTGTAGATTATGGTAATATGGGGACAAGTTTGAGGGGAAAAGATTTTTTATAGTGTCATTCACCACCAACATCAAATTATGTTGTTTGTCGTTGGACTCTTGCCATGCTGGGGCACCGCCTTGGAGGAATTTTAGTCGAACAAATCGATTCCAGTATTTTTAAAGCATAGTAGTTATTCTATCGCTCGCCGTTTGTCGAAACACTAAGTTCCGGGGACGTAAACAAATGAATACCGGTTGTCAAGTGGTGCTCTCTCTCTCTCACTCAGAGTTTTGTCTGTAAACTGCTGGGAATAGCATCACTTTGGGTATGCGTTATCACACTGAGTGAAATGGTGAGAGAATCTAATGAAGAACTTAATTAAACACTCACCTGAAGAGGCGCATTTTACACCTTGAATGTAAGTTAATGATTACACACCTTTGTACTAATGATGTAAGAACGTGTTGAAACAGTTGCAGTTATCTTTAAAATAAACAATGTTTATTCTATCGTTTATCTATTAATCTATGAAATTCCCGATATATGTCCTATAGCAAGAGCGTTTCCACTGTATTATGACATCAGGTAACCAGTAACTGTGGACGAGCCTTGCATTGCATTCTACAGCGTTTTTACTCAAATTTTACTTTTAAATATATATATATATTATATAATATATATAATATATAATATATATATATATATATATATATATATATATATATATATATAAAATATATATATATATATATCACAAATGAGACCTTGAATTTTGAAACAACAGAATACTGCTCCTTCATTGTACTATGCATTTACAAATAATCTAGACTGCATCTCCCTAAAAATCATCCAATGAATAATCACATTAGGTTTTCACTTGGCCTCCATTTCTCAGATCTGCTTAGCATCTCATCTAATTATTGTAACATCTCACTTCATGCTTGCTCTGTTGATGGAAAGTCAAATGCTCCAGTATACCATATTTACATGCTCCACATTCAGTAAATCCTTGTCTTCCGAACAGATTTCTTGCTCAAGTTAGAAATTATTAAGTCTAATATACAAAATATTTATTGACTGTGTAGTGGTAAAAAGTTTGCTTCATAACCACATGGTTCCAGGTTCAGTCCCACTGCATGACACCTTAGCCAAGTGACTTCTACTATGGTCTCAGGTTGACCAAAGCCTTATGAGTGGATTTGGTAGATGGAAACTGAAAAAAAGTGTGTCTTTGTGTTTGTCTCCTTCCACTGTTTGAGAACTGGTGTTGATGTATTTATGTCCCCATAACTTAGCACTTCAGCAAAAGAGACTGATAGAATAAGTACCAGGCTTAAAAGGAAATAAGTACTGGGTTCATTTGTTTTGACTAAGGTTCTTGAAGGTGGTGCCCCAGCATGGCAGCAGTCTGATGACTGAAACAGGTAAAAGAAGAATAAACAATTCTATAAGAGTCTGCTGCAAAAATCTTTTTGACTTATTTCTTATCATCTGTGTATATTTTGAGTACTTTATTCAGTTTTCATGCATCATTAAGAAACCAGTGAAATTTGGAAGAAAAAAGGAGGTAAAACGTCTTTCATATCAAATATCTTTTTTTATATTTTAGCTGCTGTTCCTGTCTGTTCTATCAGCAAACTCGCCATCTTAGAAAGCGAAGTCACAATATACCAGCTTGGCGAGTGAAGCAGTTTGAAAAACATGTCGAAGATGATATCAGTGTTGAAAGTGAAAAGTTCATCAAGACAGCTATTCATGATCATTATAAGAGTGTAATTAAGAGTCCCTTGAAAGAAGCACCATGGGAACGAGGTACATGGACCCAATGGCCAAAGTATGTATATATCTATATATTTTTATTTATTATTTATGTGCCCTTTTCAAGCCTAGCCAGGTTCATGTTGCCCCCAGCTGGACGGGACGCCAGTCCATCGCAGCATTTCTCAAGAAACAGGAAGAAAGAGTGAGAGAAAGTTGGAGTGAGAGAGTACAACAGGGGTTGCCACCACCTCCTGCTGGAGCCTCATGGAGCTTTAGGTGTTTTCGCTCAATAAACACACACAATGCCCGGTCTGGGAATTGAAACCGCAATCCTCCGACCTTGAGTCCGCTGCCCTAACCACTGGGCCATTGTGTCTCCACATATCTGTATATATATATATTAGTAAATTTACACACATACACACACTTACACATGCATTTTCCTTTTTCCTTTTGTAAGCAATAGATGAGGATTCCACAACTTCTTGCTGAACAACCTGTGTAAATGATTTATTTATGGCAATCAAATGTTTGAGCTGTACGTTAGTTCACTTCCTCCATCAAATCGACATGCTACATGTCAGATGTTAAAGTAATTGGAGAGCAACGTGAAATGAAGTGTTTTGCTTAAGAACACAACACACCACTCTGTCCAGGAATTGAAACTATGGTCATAGTCCAACTAATTAGGGCGAGAGTCAGTCTAGATGAGATGTAGTTTGGGTTCATGCCAGAGAAAAGCACCACTGATGCTTTATTTCTGATAAGACAGCTGCAAGAGAAATACCCAGCCAAAGATAAACTTGACATGGAGAAAGCCTTTGACAGGGTCCCCTGATCCCTTATCTGGTGGTCAATGAAGAAACTAGGGATAGATGAATGGTTAGTAAGAGCTGTGCAAGCCATGTACAGGGATGCTGTCAGTAAGGTAGTCTGGTAGTTGCTAAGAAAACTAGGTACAGAAGAATGGTTGTGCAGATCCTGTTAGCAAGGCAAACAGTAGCAATGAGTTCAGCAAGGAATTCCAACCTAAAAGTAGGGGTCAGAAATTCATTCTCATACTTCTTTCTATTTATTATAGTTCTCTTGGCTGTAACAGGAATTTAAGACCGATCTACTAACTGTGGTAACTCAGTAGATTTAAAATGATGTTGATAATAACTACACTGCAATTCATATAGTTTATTTTTTAGTTGTCATCAGGGTTCTGATTCCTAGATGTGTACATAGTACCAAAAAGGCATTGAACAAGGAACCTTCACCTTTAAATTAAAGAAAATAACAGCCTTATATGTTAGTTTAGAAATAGGCAAGAGATTATGTATGTATGTATGGTTGGTGTGTGGAAGGGCATCCAGCTGTAAAAACCCTGCCAAAACAGACTGTGAAGCCTGGTGCAGTCTTCTGCCTAGTCAGCCCCTATCAAACCGTCCAACCCATGCCAGCATGGAAAACGAATGGTTAATGATGATGATCCAGGGTTAGATATTTGATGATAAATTGAGATTAAATCAGTTGAAATGTAGATGAAGGTATATATTAATAAATGTTCTCTTTCCTAAAGATGATATTAATAGTTTCCAAAAAATTTTAACCATTTTAATTATTCTTTATCTTTTTCACAGGACTCTCCGTACAGGAGTTCTAGCACTTAAACTGGGGGTCTTACCTCAGTGGACTAAGAAAGGGGAGAAAATATATACAACACTTTTACAGGTAATTTCTTTTATTTGTTTCAGTCATTAGACTACAGCTATGCTGGGGCACCCCCTTAAAGGGTTTAGTTGGAGAAATCATCCACGGTAGTTTTATTTTTTTAGACTGATACTTATTCTATCGGTTTCTTTTTGACAAACTTAATTTACAAGGGTGTAAATAAGCCGACACCAGTTATCAGGCAGTGGTAGAGAACAGATATGCGTATGCACACACACACACACATACATTTATATACACAATGGACTTCTTTCAGTTTCCATCTATGAAATCCACTTACAAGACTTTAGTCAGCCCAGACTATAGTAGAAGATACTCAAGGTGCCATGCAATGGGACTGAACTCAGATCATGTAGTTGGGAAGCAAGCTTCTTACCACACAACCATAAGGGTTTTTTTTTTTGTTCAGTTCTACTATGTGGCACCTTGAACAAGTGTCTTCTACCGTAGCCCCAGGCCAACCAAAGCCTTATAAGTGGATTTGGGAGACAGAAATTGAAAGAGGCCCATTGTATACATACATATGTATACATGTGTGTTTGTGTCTCCTTGTCTTGACATCATAAGATAGTTGTAAAGCAGTGTCACAGTCATACAAGTGGTATCCTTCATTTCTAATCATCTGTAAAAGAATGTTTGACCTTAGGGAAATACTACCTTACCTGGAAACAGGTGAGATTTAGTGACAGGAGGAGCATCCAAACATGGAAACTTTATTTTAACGAATTCCATCTGATCCATTAAGCATGGTAAAGTACACATTAAAATGATGGCAGTAGTTGTGGCAGAATTAGAAAAATACTTGACTAGCTGGACCTGTGGAAAATTCATGGAAAACAAAAAAATGTAAGCATCTGTAAATTGTGTGCTGGTGCCATGAGAAAACTTTATATTGTGATACTTACAGTAATATCCAATATTGGCTGAGGAGCAGGACAGCCTGCTGTGCTAACCTTGGATCGTAGGGCAACCTGCTGTGCTTGAGGAGACTTATTGAGTCAAGTACTTCAACATCAAAATCAAAATCAAATGGATATTGTAGTTGTGATACCTGTGCCGGTGGCACATTGGGCCTCACAGAAGCAATGACGAAAGAGTGAAACCTTTGAGATATGCTGTGACTGCGAAGACCTGGCAAATGAAGTGAGTTCATGGCTCGCAGGACAGCCTGCTGTGCTAATCTTGGATCGTAGGGTGACCTGCTGTACTTGAGGAGACTTATTGAGTCAAGTACATCAACATCAACATCAAAATCAAAATCAAATGGAAATTGTAGTTGTGATACTCGTGCCGGTGGCACGTACAAAACACCATCCAAATGTAAAAAAAGCACCCACTACACTCTTGGAGTGGTTGGTGTTAGGAAGGGCATCCAGCTGTAGAAACACTGCCAGATCAAACTGGAGCCTAGTACAGCCTCCTGGCTTCCCAGACCCCGGTCGAACCATCCAACCCATGCTAGCATAGAAAATCGACGTTAGACGATGATGATGATGATGATGATGATCCAGTGTATAGAATACAGTAATTAATTATATTGTAGAAAAGTAAAAGTAACATCCAATATTTGCTGTGGTTATGCAATCTATCTACTCTGAAAATATTGATAAACATTTAAAAACATAAAGCAAACACCACCTTCCTTTCGGGCACCCCTCACTCTCTGTCTCACTCCCTCTCTGTCCCTCCTCTCTCTCGCTTTACTGCTCACTTCAAGTATACCTCCTCTGCTTAACACCTTTTATTTTTATTTTTCTTTCTCCTTCTCCCTTCAAGTGTAGAAAAGTAACAGTAACATCCACAGGTATCTGCTGAGAGACAGGCAGAGGGAAAAAGAGAGGCAGATGGACAGAATAACTGTCAGACAGGCAGACATATAGATAGGTAGAGAGACAGATAGGCCACTGTTAGGACCGGATTAACTCCCATAGTGACCCTAACGACTAAAAAGATTTTCCTGCCCCTGTATTGGATCTTTTTTCATTTTCTTCCAACCATTTGAAGGTTTTTCTTGCCCCAGTCCACACAGCTGGCCAAAATGAACACTCATGGTCAAAGGTATTTCAATTATGACCATCCTGTCTTATTTCCCAACAGTGTATCCACTCTAGGACAACATTATGCTCAGTGTCCCTTTTTGACCCCTTTATTACCATAATTCTTAGTTTCAATGAAGAATTTAGTAAAATAACATAAACTTTTGATAGGGGGGATTTTAAAGGAGATCCCTTTAAAGCAGTGAATTTATATCAGTCTTGGGTAGGTTGGTATCAAAAGAATTAAGATGGTAGGATGGCATTTAAGGAATATTTAGCCGCAATTTCTCATGTGTCAAACAGTTGCTTAGTTCAAAACATTCTCAGTAAAGTGTTTTATTTGAAATTTATCATGAGTCTTTAATACTGTTCTTTCTTTTATATTTTAGTTATTCTGAACCAATCAGTCATTTCCTATTTTAAGCTGTATTTTAGCTTAGTAGTTAGTTAATTTACTAGAGTCTGTTTCTGGAATAACCATGGCTACTTGAGTTTTACATCTGTATTAATATAGATGTAATCTTACTAGAGAATTCTTGGTACTTTTTGATTTTTATTTATTCATTTATCCCAACTGTTGCAATGAAAATATGTACATTCGAGAATTCTGAGTGAGAATCACATTCTGAAGAAGAAGAAGAAAGACTGGAAATAGTGTTTACTGCAGAGCTTGGTGGAAATACATAGAATATAGCTGAGTAATGACAAGTCAGAGGTACCTAAGTGCAAGTGATAGGGGACAACTAATTCCAGGAAGTGGTGGTAGAAAAGGGATAGAGAAAAGCACGTTTGTGGGTTTGAGCCAGAAGTATGTTGGTGAGCAGCTTCATGCCTATAAATTGAGGGGTCTTTCTTTAACATGGTATACAATGTCTAAGTGTATGTAAAAGCAGCAGCAGCAAGTGGAGGCGCAATGGCCCAATGGTTAGTGCAGCGGACTCGTGGTCGGAGGATCGCGGTTTCGATTCCCAGACCGAGCGTTGTGTGTGTTTATTGAGTGAAAACATCTAAAGCTCCACGAGGTTCCAGCAGGGAGTGGTGGCGACCCCTGTTGTACTCTTTCGCTCCAACTTTCTCTCACTCTTTCTTCCTGTTTCTTGTCCCCGACTTCCTACGCAACTGCTGAGCCTGGATGCACATTCATCCATCCGTTGATGCTCTCGGTGTTGGGGCTTAACCTGCTTCCTCTTCTGCGGGCCTTACGAATAGCAAAGGACCACGTTTCGGACTTCTCCCACTACAAAGGCGCGATCTTGTGAGCTCTGGGATGAAGACCGCTTCGCTCAACAAACAAACAAGCAGCACTAGCACTATTGCAGGCATGAGAGCAGTATACTTTAGTATTCTATTGTGGGTCTCACCTGAGTTTTGTAGAGAGTTGGGGGGGGGGGGGGGCAAAAGTATTTTATGGCTCTGAAGTGGAAGACCAATTTTGGTATTAGTTTTGCCTATATTGAAGATGTGCATTTACTTGGAAGATCCCCAATAAGGGTTAGGCTTAATGTTTGTAAGCACCTTGTGTTCCATTTGCATGCCGTTTATTTCTGTATGGTGGGATGAATTATCAGAACTGTTTCCTTGACTTGATATGTGTAGTGATTGCTGTTGAAGGGGGTGAGATTGGTACAGCCCTATTTTAGAATGTTTTTGAGGTTTCTGTTTATGAAGTCAATGCAGATTTGGTATGAAGTGTTTAAATTGTATTTGAATATTGCTTGGGTGTGAAAGCTCAGAGAAGAATGAAGGCTGTATCATCTACAGAGGAGTGGGCAATGATGGAGGTAATGGCAAGTAAGTTTTTTGAAGTACAGATAATTTACAAATTTATTTTATGTTGTATTTCTGTGTCTAGGTTCTGGATAACCATGTAATCAATTATCGAAATCCTGCAGAAGCAACTAAATTGGCTGCTTGGCACCCGATGTGGCGCAATAAATATGGAGCTGTTGTTGTTGGGGCTCTTGGAACAGATCCTAGAATGGTAAATTTACAAATTAAACATCTTTCTGTTGCTTTTTTAAAAATGTTGTCATCTCTCTAGACAGAACGTTTTTTGATCTCAGCATAAAGGTACCATACTTCTTGTTAAAAGTAAACAAGTATTCCTTGTGTTTCTTTAATAATTGATATTTTAAAAAATTTAAATCCTTGTAAATGTCAGAAAATCTCATAATTTAATTAAAACAAAATATTTGAATATATTTTTAACTGAAAAGATGCAATATAATATTTAAATTTAGAAATTATAACAGCATTATTCACACTTTTGCTTACAATTAATATGCTGTGTTAAAAATTGTAGATTTTTTTCTTAACTTATAAAATATTTAATTTTCATTTCTAAAATGTTTTAAAACCTATTTACTCATTTATTTATAGTTTACACCAGAATACAATAATTTATTTAGAAAAACTGGTCTTCCCCCTAAACGTAAACTTGCAAGATTTTTAGTGACACCTAATGCTGCTGTACAGCCAGGTAAGAAATAGTTTCTCTTTCTCTAAGAATCTATCTTTTAGGAATTGAATCTGATTCATTGAAGTTTGAATATTACATTTGTTTATGTGTGGAATGGAATTCAAAACCTCTTAGAAAATGTATGAACTTAGCTACTTCTGGTTACTGGATGTAATTGTCTCAAGTCCTTAGAATCATAGGGCTGGTCACCCTGTTTGTGCCTTATAAGTGACTGAAATCACCGAATTGCCCCTGAACAGGATGCCAGTCCATTACAGGGATACTCATTTACAGCTGAGTGCTGAGTAGACTGGAACAATGTCAAATGATGTGTTTTGCTCAAGAACACAATGAACCACTGGGTCCTGGAATTGAAACTATGATCTTGTGATCACGAGTGCAATGCCTTAACTCTTCTTTTCTCTAATAATTTATAGCATTGTTTAGTGAATGGTTTTTCTTGTGTGCAAGTGATTATCCTGAACGGGATAGCCAGTCCACTACAGGGGTACTCATTAGAGCTGAGGGGACTGGAGCAATATGGAATGAAGTGTTTTGTTCGAGAACAACGAACCACCGGGTCCTAGAATCAAAACCATATATCCATAACAAATCTAAATACCAAAGACATTCCACAACAAAATAATTTTAAGAACCACCACTGTAGAGAAGAAAGCTTATAGTAGAAAACACCAAAACTCTGCTTCACTTCTATTAATTTCTAAACTATTGTTATTATTACATTTATGTATTTGTTTTGCAAGATGTGCTGAATCAGATATTTTTATATTTCAGGATGGTCTTTTTTTTTTAATCTTATTTTATTTTGCCAAATAACTACACGCACTATATACTTGTTCTTCACTTGAGCTTTATCATCATCCTCCTTATTTTAGTGTTCTTTGTCTGGAAATATTTTGTCACACATCCCCTGACCTCTTTACCAACTCTCCATTCCATATATCTTCTCCTATTCTGTCTTTCTGGGATGGAGAGTCGCTGAAGAGGTTACAAGATGTGTGATGAAAGATTTCAGACAAAGGACACTAAAATAATAATAAATGTAGAAAGCGTATATATTGCATGTGGTTATTTGGAAAAAAAAAAATTCTTTTTAAATGACCATCCCAAAATATAACAATACTATTATTAATGTTACTTTTTTGTTTATTTTGTTTTTAGGAACTCCTTTGTCATGTCTCCATTTTAGAGTTGGGGATTACGTAGATGTTCAAGCCAGAACGTAAGTAGTCATTGATAAAACCTGTTCTTGCCATATATTTGTCTTATAACGTAGAGGAAATAGGACTGTGCCTATGGTATTTGCATGCCTTTTAGACTCGTGGAATAAATCAATATAATTGACATTCATTTAGAACATTTGAGGAACAAAAATTGTGGATGCATTGGAAATTCCATAGGGACACTGATCTGAGAGTAAGGCCTGGAGAAAACTGTTTACTGTGGGATTTAGGAGGGGAGACTCAGAAGGGATGATAAGGGAAGTGAAACAAATGAGCCTGGATGACAGCTTTTATGCTACTAGCTATTTCAGAGGAGGAAAATAATGAGAAAAGAACATTACAGCTTGTCTACTAGTTGGTGTAGTATGTTGATGACTTTATTAACCCTTTCGTTACCAACCCGGCTGAAACCGGCTCTGGCTCTGTAGTCTTGTTTTCATAAGTTTTGAATTAAAATCTTCCACCAAATCTTAGTCACAATTTATGTTCCTAACACTAGCTAATGATAACTAAGTTATTTTACTAAATTCTTTGTCATATTTAAAGGGATTGAAAGAAACAGAGAGCATCTCAACAGAAATACAGTAACAAAAGGGTTAATGAGACAGATGATAAGGTCTTGGTTGTTTTTGTGTGTAGCAGCAACAACATTCTGGGTCTATGAGCAGTATACCAAAGTGTATAACTTTGTAGAAGTCAGCAACTAATGAGGGAGGTAATTTTGAAAGTACTATATATAAGTCATTATAAAAGATTCTGATGGATTCTACAAGATAAGACACCTTTCAATAAAACCATTTTTATAAAATAAGTTATGTCCTTTTATGTGAATGCTCTATATGTAAAGTTGTTACGGGAGATTTATCAAAGATTTTGAGGGCCTACATTTGTAAGTAATTGTCTATTGTTCATGAGTTCAGATGGAGAAATACAAGACTGTTTCCATGTTATAAACAGCAATTGCATCTTTATGTTGTTGGGGGAGATTCTGTTGTCATATCCCTAGGAAATGTTTTCAAGATCTCTATTCATGGAAGTCATGAAGGCTTTATTGCATGGTGTCTAGGTGTTGTGGAAGATTGCATGACAGCGATGGTGGTGTGCATAGAAATGATGGAAAGTAGTTTGTTAATGTACATTGGGCAGATTATTTGTGATGTAGTTGAACTTTGGGGTATGCCAGAGCTGTTAGAATGCAGTTTGGAGAGGACCCCATTGTTGCACAAAAGTAATGGAATGGTCTAGCAGAAAATAGTTGACTTGAGAAGTAAGAGAAGGATGTAGTTTGAGCATCTAAGCCTGGAGGCTCTGCTAGACAGTTTCTAAGATTCTGATGTCAAGTGGAAAAGCTTTGCTTGCAACAGAGTTGTTAAGGGAAAGAGATCACAGTGAGTTAGGAGAGCAGATGCCTAGTAGAACTGGTTCTGTAGAAGCTACACTGATGATCCCTAAAAAAGGAGAATGACTTCAGTTGATTAAAGAAGTGATTGTTTATATCTGTTTCTCCTACCTCTGAAATACTAGGATGGGAAAGATTGGTTGGTTGTTAGCAGGGTCAGTGAGGTGATCTTCCCTGTGAATGGAGAATATACCTGTCTCTAAAGACTAGGATAGATCCCTACAACGATAAAAAGATCGGCATCGATACAAGCTAATTCTGGAACATAGTTTGATGGTTAATAAAAGAGACACCACCTGGATCAGTGACCTTGTTAGTGTTGAGTATTTGAAAGAGTTATCACATTTAGCAACTGTATACTTGGTGAAGATTTTAGACGGGTGGAGAAGGTGAGTTTGTGAGAAGTTTGCTGTGTCTGTGCATTGTTAAGTTCAAAATAAAGTCATCATTGAAAAGCCTTCACATCTGATGCCTGTTTGAGGAGTGCTTAGAATGAAAAACTGTAAAGTTGTTGGAGCCTTTCGTTGCAAGGGATTGGAAAGCTCTGTGATAATTGAGTAAGTGCCTAAGCTTTTGGGATGAAGAATTCATGGAGATGTTCTTCTGATTTTCTGACAGTGGTCTTGCAGGCCTTGCATTGGTAAGTAAAAGCTTCTAAATAGTAATAGGGATGCTGTAAGCCTCTAAGTAGTGATAGGGACTTGCGTTGTAGTCAATGTTCTCAACTTGAAATGTTGCAGTGTAGCTATGGACAAAACACTTGTAGTATTTGGGGTTATAGGCTGTGGTTCTGTAAAGGATATGAAGGGACTTGCTTAAGATAATGGGCTTTATCAACCACTTACCTGTCATTTCACTTGAGTCAAAGCATGTAGCATGTTTGATGCTAGATATAGTCAGCATGAAGCCTGCTGGAGCATTGACTGAAAGTGTTTGAGGGTGGTAGGGTTGTGCTTTAGTAAAATATGAAGTATGTTCCTTGACAAGGCAGTTGTTGGATGAGGCAATGTGTCCGGATGTGACTAATAACCAGATCTGTTTTAAATATCAATGTGCATCCATTAGCCAGAGGTGCAGTCAGTAAGGATAACTGTTGAGGAGAGTGAGAAGTTATTGAGACTGGTGAAGTGAGATAGATGTGTTCTCAAAGCAGAACAAAATATAGTTAAACAATTAGTGGTGGATGAAGTTCTTAGATCTATAGAGATACTTGAGGGACTTAGAGCTACTTTAAACCAGGGTAGCTTGAATTCTTGGATGTTCATATGTAGATGAGTAGAGAGTATCCTATATATGTGAAGATACCATCAATGGAATATAATATGTAGCTTGGACCGTAGAAGTAAAAGATTAGAAAAGTTTCTGTCTTGGGAGGAATAAGATGTGTGGCTTGCATGATGCTTGGATGTTTAACCCAAGAACAGTCCTGATTAAGCAGACCTTAGATCAAAGACATTCCAATGAGGAACAATATTTTTCAAAATATTGCAACTTAGATTACATTGTCCAATGTGTTCTTCCTTTTCTCCCTTTTTTTAAGATGGCAGAATGGGATTTGAAGAGATTTTACCTGCTATTTTTAGCAAATTGTACAACTATATAGAGGCACACTTGTTAACATTTAATGGTTATCTCAACTTTATAACCCCATTATCCCAGTTTCTATGGCATTGAAGTAACTGTGAGTACAACACTCACCACTGAACAGGGTACCAGAGTCCATCATGTGGGTAACACCTAGCTGCTGGTGTTACTCATTTTCAGCTAAATAGACTGGATTATCACAACAGGAAGTGCCTGGTTCAAGAGTCAAACTCATGACCTTACGATTGCTAGCCCAACACCCTAACCACTTGGCCATTTGTCTTCACCTTTGTTGGCTCATGCATTCATTGCATATTAATAAAATGTTGCATATGGGGTCCAGGTAGGACCAGAGTACAGGAGCATCAGTATTAAAGATAGACAATTGATGTAATCAATAAAGTATAGCTAGAAATAGGTACTGGGGTCAATTTGTTTGACTAAAACCCTTCAAACCATGGCCACAGTTCAATGACTGAATCAAGTAAAATATAAAAGATGTAGAAAATCCTGGATTACTCTTTTACTTGTTTCAGTCATTTGACTGTGGCCATGCTGGAGCACCACCTTTAGTCAAGAAAATCGACCCCAGGACTTATTCTTTGTAAGTCTAGTAATTATTCTATTGGTCTCTTTTGCCAAACTGCTAAGTTACGGGGACGTAAACACACCAGCATCGATTGTCAAGTGATACTGGGAGGACAAACACTGACAGACAAACATATATATATGCTTTTTTCAGTTTCCGTTTACCAAATCCATTCACAAGGCTTTGGTCAGCCCGAGGCTATAGTAGAATACACTTGCCCAAGGTGCCACGCAGTGGGACTGAACCCAGAACCATGTAGATGCAAAGCAAGCTCTTTAACCACAGTCATGCCAGCACCTAAATAATAATAATAATCCTTCTATAGGCACAAGGCCTGAAATTTTTAGGGTCGGTGGACTAGTCAATTATGCTGACCCCAGTGCTCAACTGGTATTTGTTTATCAACCCTGAAAGGATGAAATCCAAAGATGGCCTCTGCAGAATTTTAATTCAGATTGTGTTAATAATAATGGAAAATGAAACTGCAGCTTGGAAAATTATTGCATTATGCTATATTACAATATTAAAATTAAAGAATGAACATTTTACTACTGAGATATTTGTCTTGTCTTATGATGACAATGACGAAGATGGTTGTGTCTTCAACTCATTAAATGAAGTTGGTAATAAGCTGTATATTTTATTTTTGTTAGCTATTCAGAAACACACAAAGCTTCACTTAAACATTTATTTGTAATATGGTTTCAAAATTTTCACTGCTTGAAACTGCAATCTGTTCACTGACAAAAGATTTTGCTGCATCTGAGATACAGCAAACGTCATCATCACTTAACATCTGCTTGCTGTGCTGGCATGGGTTAGATGGTAAGCCAGAGAGCTCTACTAGGTTCCAGTCTGATTTGGCTGCATACTCTTCCTAATGCCAATCACTCCAAGAGTGTAGTGAGTGCCTTTTATATATCAGTGGCACAGTGGCACAAGTGCCTTTTACGTGTCCCCAGCACTGGCCACAACTATGATTTCACTTGGCTTGACAAATCTTCTCAAGCACATCAAATCACCAAAAGTCTCGATCATTTGTCATCGCCTCCATGAGATCCAACATTCAAAGATCATGCTTCACCACCTCGTCCCATGTCTTCCTGGGTCTACCTCTTCCACAGGATCCTTCTACTGTTTGAGATTGGCACTTCTTTATGCAGCATTATTTTTTGTCAGAATACTGGTCACAGTTTTAAGTGATGAAAATTTTGGTACCATACTGCAAGTAAATGTTTAAGTGAAGCTGATGCTCTTCATGTGTTTCTGAATGGCCAACTTAGATTGTCCATGCTACAATTACTTTAGTTTCAACACACGATCTCAGATCGTTTTATATGATGAAAATTTTGGTACCCATACTGCAGTAATTAAGTGAACTGATGCTCTTCACCATGTTGTTCTGAATCCAACTCGTAGATTGTCCATGCTACAATTACTTTAGTTTCAACACACGATCTCAGATCAAATTTATGACAAAAGTACATGCTGTATTTATGTTTATTTTTTCTTATATAATTTATGATTTTTCATTTCATTAATTTTCTTGCTACTATTTCAGAATAGAACATGGTTTTCAAGGTGTAATAAAACGATGGCGTATGAAAGGCCTTCCAGCATCACACGGAGTTACCAAAGCTCATCGTCGTATTGGAAGCATTGGTGGTCGACCGGTATGTAGAATCATAATTCAAATTTTGGTTTGTGAATCTGGGAGGATGTGTAACCATGTTGGTGATGGAGGTCTTGTTACAAATTTTGTGTGTAAGAAAAAAAAAATCATTGTAAATGACACTTGTTAACATTCAGATTACTTTGTTGAATGTAATGTTTATTTATTCACATTGTTTTGAATTATTCATGCATTATCTTATAGCTTTCAGGTTTCAATGATGTCATTGCTTATTTTCAAAATGGCATTGTTGGATAGGTGTGAGAGGCTGGATCTGACTGGTTTGAACATAAAACAGGAAAAATGTTTGGGCCAGATATGGTTGATTTAAATACTAAAAGGTTAAGCCATGAAATATATTAAACTGGGGGATATCAGAAAATATCATATGCAATAAAACTGCACTTTTGGCTTTATCATAGAAATTTCCTTTTGGTAAAGAATAGTAGCAGAGGGCCTTCCAGTGCTCTTTTCATTTGTACCTTGCTAACTGGGATCAGATTATACTTGCTCTTATAAACTATATCTTTCACTGTGGTGTCTGTATAGCCAGATGAAGATAGCTATTCTGAACTGTTTTATCAGAGACACCATGTAACTCTGTCGTATCTTATTTCGTCAAAATAAGTTTCTTTGAATTATTTCAGTTCCTGCTGTTCGAGTAATGAAAAGCAATTCAATAATTATTGATGTAAAAATATAGTACATTTCATCAGTTTGTTTTTTTTACTGTCCACTCTTCCATGTGTCTGTCAGAATGCACTGAGACAAATCATCACCTGTTTCCAAGCAAGTTAATAATCTCCTAGTCTATCAAACAATGAACAGCCAAGACAAATGATGCCATTGCACAAATCTAAAAGCCGGGACACTGTCTGTATTGACAGTGAGGCTGTTGTTTACAGTCAGTGAACATATGAGAAGATGAGAGAAAATACAAATTCACATGCATCATTCAGTTTCTGTCTACCAGTTTTATTCACAAGACATTTTGGTTGACATGTGGCCATAGTTTAGAATCTAGCCAACAACTAACTTTCATGCAGTGGGATTGAACTTTTAACCACTTGGTTCTGAAGCAAACTTCTTAACCACACAGCCATGCCTTCACCTGTAATTGTTGATGATGCTATTTTCTTGAATTATATATATAATGCCTGTGAAGGCGCATGGCTCAGTGGTTAGAGCGTCAAATTTACGATCATGAGGTTGTGAGTTCGAATCCCGAACCAGGCTGTGTGTTGTGTTCTTGAGCAAGACACTTTATTTCCCTTCCCTCCTGTTCACTCAGCTGTAGAAATGAGTTGTAACATCACTGGTGTCAAGCTGTATTGGCCCCTTTGCCTTTCCCTTGGATAACATCGGTGGTGTGGAGAGGGGAAGCCGGTGTGCATGGGTGACTGCTGGTTTTCCATAAACAACCTTTCCCGGACTTTTGCTTGGGAGGGTAACTTTCTCATGGTCAGTCGTGACCGAAGGGGATCTCAACATATAATTCCCATTCATTAAGCAAATATTTGGAGTGCTGTTGTATTTCTTTTAGATGTTGCTACAGTGACCCTAATCAGCTTTGCTTGAACTGATGTATTGTTCAGAAATAGGCAATGATGTGCATGGCGTGCCAGAGCAACTGGCAGGCCATGCACATGAAATAAGCCAGTCTCCTTTCACATTCACATAAACTTATTTACCTACCCACTCACTCTCTCCAATCCTCTTATATTCACCTTCCTGTAACTTGAGAGTATACCTTGGCATATCTTTACCATCATCATCTCTTGTTTATAACTGGAGTAGCCAGGTATCTCCTCTACAAAAAGACACCTGTTCTTTTCCTCTATCATACTTAAGCCTCTCATCACCTGGCATTCAGCTATCTCCTTCACTACTACAGCCACCCTCAGTTGAGGGGTCTTGTCTTGCTAGTTACCTCACTATTGCCAGTGCCACACAAAATGCACCCAGGCGTTGCCAGTACCACCTAACTGGCCCTCGTGCCGGTGGAACGTAAAAGCACCCACTACACTCTCGGAGTGGTTGGCGTTAGGAAGGGCATCCAGCTGTAGAAACTCTGCCAGATCAGATTGAAGTCTGGTGCAGCCATCTGGTTCGCCAGACCTCAGTCAAATCGTCCAACCCATGCTAGCATGGAAAGCGGATGTTAAACGATATTGATGATGATCCAGTTGTAGAAACTATGCCAAAGCAGATATTGGGGCTTGACTCTGTCCTCTGGCTTGCTAACTCCTATTGAACCATCCAACTCGTGCCAGTATGGAAAATGGATGTTAAATGATGAGGATGATTCTTGAAAATGACCTTACAATGCCTGATTATGTGTGGGGCAGTATGAAAGTCATAACATATTGTATATGGGTCTTTGTTAACTTTATTCATATGTATACAATTTATTTTATTTCATCCATTTTGTGAACATAGCATCATTAGTTACAGGTTTCCAATGGACAAATCACTGGTTCAGTGCATTTCTACTAATAGGTGCAAGCGTGGCTTTATAGGTGCAGGCATGACTGTGTGGTAAGAAGTTTGCTTCCCAACCACATGGTTCCAGGTTCAGTCCCACTGCATGACACCTTAAACAAGTGTCTTCTACTATAGCCTTGGGCTAACCAAAGCCTTGTGAGTGGATTTGGTGGATGGAAACTGAAAGAAGCCCATTGTATATATCTGTGTGTGTGTGTATCTGTGTTTGTCTCCTACCACAGCTTGACAACAGGTGTTGGTGTGGTTTGGCAAAAAGAGACTGATAGAATAAGAACCAATCTTAAAATGAAAAACAAATACGTTTCTTGTTGTAGAAGTTTCTCACATTTTGGAAGAAAATGTTGGAGTGATCGGGGCGGAGCTGGAAAGAGATAATAATAGTGGTGATAAGATGTCAGGGTAGACTCTCAAGGTATGAGAAGTGAGTGGGGTTGGAAAGAGATAATAATAGTGGTGATAAGATGTCAGGGTAGACTCTCAAGGTATGAGAAGTGAGTGGGGGACAGAAGAACCAGGAGTATGTGTGAGTAGGTTGCAGGAACGTATGAGAAAGCAAATGTTGGGGAATGGGTGAGGGGTGAATAAAATGAATGAAGAACATGTGTTTAGGTGTAAATGTAGTGTATGGTGCTTGAGAGGTGGTAGGGGAATGACTGATGATGCATGGAAGTGAAGAGCAGCAGAATGGTAATTATGACACAGTAGACAGGAGAAGGATGAGAGTTATATATGACATGTAGTTAGGTAAGCTGCAAGATTGTGTGTGTATGTGGGATAGGAGAGAGAGAGGTAGTTTGGTGGCTGAGGGCTTGTGTGATCAATGTTAAAAGAAATCAATTGTAGTTTCTTCATTCATTTTATGTCTGTTCTTCCAGTGGGCAGTGGAGGTTTCTTTCCACTGGTTTTCAAAAGCATATCACTACAGGACATGTTGTTCACAGGGAATGTGAAAATAATATCACCATTTTGCTCAGATGTTGTCATGTGAAGACAAGGAATGTAAACATTCATTTATATACCACGCTATACACACTCAATATGCTTTCGAACAGTTTGTCTACCAACTTCACTCACAAAACATGTCCACTTGTATCCATTTAATGTCATAGCTGTAATATTTCTTTCAAAAGACTGCTTTTTCTGCATTCCATTTGGTTGGTTTTTCTCACTAAAATCATGGTTGATATTTAAGTAAACAAAAAAAAAAAAGAAACAAAATTTCATTTTCAGATTTTAAGAAGAAATAAGGAGATAATAAGTTAAGTGGGTTTTTTTAACTAAAAATAAAACAACAGGAAGAGGAATGTTTTGTGGAATTCTCTATCCTGATATTTATTTTAATTCCTTATCAGAGTAACTAAGCAGAAATTTAAGCAAAAAAAAAAAAATACTTGAATCTGTTTGAAACTTATCTTTCTTGGCTTAAACTCTTAAACACAAGAACTTCCTAAGTGTTGCTCTGATATGCAATATATTTCAAGAATCTAGTCAAGGACAGAGCTGAATAATTTAAGAAAGATAATCTTCTTCAGCTATAAATTGTACAAGAAGAATTTCACTATCAGTTTGCTTTATACAGTTATTTATTTTTATTTCTATTTATTTTCAGCATTTCTATAAATGTCATCTGACATGTGTTTTATTTATTTCAGAATCGTTCAGCTATTAAAAAAGGTAAAAAAATGCCTGGTCATATGGGAGGTGATTGGAGTACTCTGAGAGGTTTGAAAGTAAGCACAGTTTCCTTAACCGTTTCATCATCATATTACCGTTGAAATACACTGCCTTTGTTTCAACTAATCTTTAAAATAATGAAGAATTTAGTAAAATATATTGCCATTATTTTGAACATAAATTAACATGAAATCTTTAATGAGGGTTTTAACTTAGGCCACCTTAACCTTAAGCATTACATTGTTTTCAATTGATCATGCATTATTTTGCAGTTTTGAGATTTAAATTATATAGTTGTTTATTATTAGAATAACATTGTAGGGTAGGTGTGAAAGGTCATATCTGGCCAGTTTGAACATAAAACAAGGAAGAATATTTGGGCTGGTTTTGGCCAGTTTAAATGCTAAAGGGTTAAACAGGAAATTTGTATCATAAACCCAATGGTAGTTTTGGCTGGGTTAGTATCACCAGGGTTAGTTAACTGATTGGTAACTTTAGTAAACATGGTCAATTGCTATGTAGACTAACTCAATTATTTAGTTTATGTAGAGAAGATACTGTAATGTTCAAAGTCTTGTATGTGACTTTAAACAGCATCTAGTAGTGGAGCCCTGGTTTGGGAGGTGCAAGGTTTTGAGGTGTGTGGAACCACCTCTTAGCCTTTACTGTTCCCAGGTGTACTCTGACTTGTAGTAGTAGCAACTGTCAGATGGGGCTCATTAGCCTGGGATGGAGGGGGCAACACATCTAGGGGAAGGAAAATCTTGATTTCAAACCTGTGTTGCCTTGTGGTCATACCCAACCTTGAGAAAGACTTCCGGAGTGAACCCCGAGGAAAAAATCAGGAGCCAGAGCCCCTGAAGTGGTTTCATGTTGTCTACAACCTCATTCTGGCAACTCCTGCAATGATGCTGGTGCCAAACTGCACTGTCTTTTGGATCCATCATTGACATGGAAAGTGGGGACATACTGCATGGGCAACAATCCATCTTCCATACCATACTGCCCAAGACTGGATCCTATTGAACACCCTATTCTGGGGAGATTGTTCCAGTAGGGCAAACAACTAGGACCTTCATCTATAGATTATTATGATCAGAAAGAGGCCTCTAGATATGGCAACAATCCATCTTCCATACCATCCGCCCAAGACTGGATCCTATTGAACACCCTATTCTGGGAGATTGTTCCAGTAGGGCAAAACAACCCTATTCTAGAGATTTTCATCTATAGAACAACTGATCACATTATTATGAAAGAGGCCTCTAGATATGGCAAGTTCTTAGAAAGCCAAATGGAATTAAAAGTACTTATATTACTCATACTTTTCCCAAAATGAGATAAATTTGACAACTTTGGACTTAGTTTCTGTTAAAAATATCAAGTTTTATGTTAGATGGAATTCTTAGTTTCACTTTCTGAATGAAAGTATTTTTTACTTAGCATTTTACAACCCTGACTCACTGTTGTATAGAGGTGACCTTGTCGAGTGGAAGGTAAGTTATTTGAATACAAGCTCACATTATGTGTTCAGATCAGGCATTTTATTGTTTGAGAGGTAGGATGATTGTACTTACATTCCTAGGTTTCCCTTGCTGATCTGAATAGAAGTATGATAATTTTTAGGTGTCATGCCCACCTAGAGGGAGCAGCAAGATCTCAGAGTGAAATTCAACTATAGAATAAGCAAATCCTATAAATTTCAATTTCTCTCTCTCTCTCTCTCTCTCATGCACACACCACACACACACACACAGCCTACTTTAGTGAGTGAGAAAGAACTACTGAATATTCCTTCTAATCTTATCTTAAAGACCAGCTATCATCAGTAATTTAATTTAGTCAAATTTAGTTTATAATAAACACATGAATCAGCAATGATCAAAATGATTATATTACATTTATATATAATTCAATTGTGTACATGAAAATGTGGGAGACATTTGCTGCTAGCCTTGTCTTGAAGAAAAAAAATTTCTCCTTCTAGACTGTGTGTATAAAACATCAAGTTGGGCTCTGAATAACAGCAGACTGCCAGATACATGTTTTGGTGTGATTATACCTCTTCAGTAGTAGACACTGTTTCAGCTGTTCACAGCCCACTCAGAACTTCTATTCTTATGTGTTGCTGTGTGCTGAGCTTTGTCAAGCTGTAATTAATTTATTATAAGCACACAAGAAGAAGCAATGATCAAAATAATGATATGTATATATTTCTTTAACTTCCTTTACAATAATAGAAATATCTACAGATATGAATTCTTTCATGTTATAATAAATTATCTACTTTTGCATAAAGCATTATTAGTGGCATTGCTGTCTCATGAAAAGTAGTCTTCGGGTCGATTTGCTTGTACATTTCTGGCAAAAACAACACTTTTACAGTATCTTAATGCTGTCCTTTCGATGTATTTCTCTGTTATCTTTTACTTGAATCGTGACCATGCTGGGGTACTACCATGAAGTGTTTATTTAAGCAAATCAATTCCAGTACTTATTTTTTAAAGTCTGGAAATTTATTTCCTTTTGTCAAACCATTTAGTTATGGGGAGTGTAAACAAACCAACACCAGTTGTCAAGCAATGTAGGAAGGACAAACACACACACATACATTTACACAAGTTCCCATATATTTTCTATCTAAGAAATTCACTCACAAGTCATTGGTCAACCCAGGGATATAAGAGAAAACACTTGCCCAGTGTGCAGTGGGATTGGACTTGAAACTAGATGGTTGCAAAGTCAGCTTCTTAACCACATTACCATGCTTGCACCTCTCTCTAGGTGCTTTTACTTAAAACCATTTTTATTTATTTATCTATCTGTCTAAATAATGAAGAAAGCATTAGTTAAAATTATCATTGTAACTAACTCAAAATAAATTCATAAATAAAAATGGAATGAAAATATATATTATATTGAGAAATATCATCAATGTTGCAACTTCCTACTTTCTTTTTACCTGTCTACAGATTTGGCGGATAAATACAAAATACAATGTTTTGTATGTAAACGGAAAAAACATCCCAGGACGCATTCATTCCTTCATCAGAATCACAGACACAAAATTGCCTCACAAAGAATCGCCTGATAATCCACCCCATATGCCAACATGTTTTGTTGAGGACCAACCTGAAAATCTACCTGAAAATCTCTATGCTGATGATTTGTTTCAATTCATAGAACCATCTTTAACTTTTCCTGATGAATCATAGACAAGATGAAAGTGTTAGAAAAAAGAGAATAAAATTTTAGTTCGTTATTTTATCTTTTAGTTGTTTCACTCATTTGACTGTGGCTATGCTGGGGTACCTCCTCGAAGGGTTTTAGTTGAACAAATCAACCCCAGGATTTTTTATGTCTAGTATTTATTCTATCAGTCTCTTTTGCCAAATTGCTAAGTTACAGGGACGTAAACACACCAACATTGATTGCCAAGCAGTAGTGAGGGACAGACACAATCACACACACACACATATCATCATCATCGTTTAACGTCTGCTTTCCGTGCTAGTATGGGTTGGACGATTTGACTGAGGACTGGCGAACCAGATGGCTGCATCAGGCTCCAATCTTGATCTGGCAGAGTTTCTACAGCTGGATGTCCTTCCTAGTGCCAACCACTCCAAGAGCGTTGTGGGTGCTTTTACGTGTCACCGGCACGAGGGCCAGTCAGGCGGTACTGGCAATGGCCACGCTCAAATGGTGTTTTTTACATGCTACCTGCATAGGAGCCAGTCCAGCGGCACTGGCAACGACCTCGCTCGAATGTTTTTCACATGCCAGTGAGGCGACACTGGGAATGATCACGCTCAAACGCTGTTTTTTACGTTTCACAGGCACGGAAGCCATTCAGCCGCTCTGGGAACGATCACACTCGGATGGTGCTCTTAGCGCTCCACTAGCACGGATGCCAGTCATCAAATTTGATTTGATTTCACTTGCTTCAACAGGTCTTCACAAGCAGAGTTTAGTGTCCAATGAAGGAAAGATATGCACGTGGGCTGGTTACGCCTCTGGCATAGGCCACAAAGTTATGGTCTCATTTGGCTTGCCGGGTCTTCTCAAGCACAGCATATTTCCAAAGGTCTCGGTCACTAGTCATTGCCTTGGTGAGGCCTAATGTTTGAAGGTTGTGCTTCACCACTTCATCCCAGGTCTTCCTGGGTCTACCTCTTCCACAGGTTCCCTCAACCGCTAGGGTGTGGCACTTTTTCACACAGCTATCCTCATCCATTCTCACTACATGACCATACCAGCGCAGTCATCTCTCTTGCACACTACATCTGATGCTTCTTAGGTCTAACTTTTCTCTCAAGGTAATTACGCTGTCGAGTATGCACACTGACATTACACATCCATTGGATCATACTGTCTTATGAGCTTACACATGTCTTCAGCAGTCACGGCCCATGTTTCACTGCCATGTAGCATGGCTGTTCGTACACATGCGTCATACAGTCTACCTTTAACTCTGAGCGAGAGTTAAAGGTAGACCAGCAGAGGTAAGAGCTCTCTGAACTTTGCCCAGGCTCTTCTTATTCTAGCAGATCGCTAGCCGCTAAACCTTTTTATTTTCTCTCTCTGCTTATTTCTATGTTCCTTTCTGTTGAAGAGCGTAGGCTCGAAATGTTAAAGATGTTCTCACTTCCCGAGCGTTAAACTAATACATCTGTTTGTTGTTTACACATCTGTCTTCATCTTTTGTTCTGTCTTTTTTTTCGTAAATTCCAACTATACACACTCACACACAAGGGGGGGGGGGGGTGAAATGTTCCTGGCTTTAAAGATATTGTGAAAGGCCTGGTTGGAGGCCCAACCTCCCAAGTTCTTTTACAGGGCTTAGAAAAACTGAAGGACCACTGCAATAAGTGTGTGAATCTAAGAAGGGAATAAGTTGGATAAAACCATAATTAACTGATCCTCCTGTATTTTCTCTTACCCAAAGCCAGGAACTTTTCAGCACCTCCTCATGTATTATATATATATATATATATATAAGCATCATCATTTTTTAACGTCCGTTTTCCATGCTAGCATGGGTTGGACGGTTCAACTAGGGTCTGGGAAGCCAGGAGGCTGCACCAGGCTCCAGTCTGATCTGGCAGTGTTTCTACAGTGAGTGTAGTGGGTGCTTTTTACGTGCCACTGGCACAGGTGTCAGGGGAGGCTGGCAACAGCCAAGACTGGTTGGTGCTTTTTATGTGCCACCGGTACGGAAGCCAGTCTAGGCGGCACTGGCATCGGCCACATTCGGATGGTGCTTTTTACGTGCCACTGGCACAGGTATCGCAACTACAATTTCCATTTGATTTTTTGATATTGATGCATATATATATATAGATATATGTGTGTGTTTGTACGTATGTATATTATCATTATCCAAAAAGAAAGGTGCCTCATAAAAAGCACTGATGATGGTGCAATGGGGCATACGAAAAGCACCCAATACACTAATAAGTGGCTGGCATAATAAAGGGCATCAAGCTGTAGAAACCAGGCCAAAAACAGATTATGGAACCTGATGCAGCCCTTATCAATCCATCCAACCCATGCAAGCATAGAAAACAAATGTTGAAAGATGGTGATAATGATTATTATTATTTTTACATCTACTTTAGAGTGGTCATTTTATGTGAGGTGTTGATGAAAAGAGTTGAGTTAGGTTTGTTGTGGAGGTGATCCATATCTAATTCACATTTTACAGATATAGCTGGAGTAGTACCTCAGTGAGTGGTAAGTAGGGTGGTGATGAAGTAGCATATCCTCAAGATAACATATCTAAGAAGAACAGGTCATGGAAATTAGAGAATCAATAGAGGTAGGTAAGGCTGCAGGAGTGTAAGGGAAGAATGAGAGATTGATATAAATATAGGTTGGAGGTAGTCAGATGTGTATAGGAGGTGAACAGGAGTTGGGTGATTGATGGTAATTATGAGCAGAGTTAACAATAAGTATGAAGGATAGATGTTAGTTGGAAATAAACTCAGAGACGAGGGAGGTTGACTAACTACAGAAAGAATGAAATGAAATGGTCTCTAGTAATATATGTCATCATCTTTTAATGTCCATTTTCCATGGTGGCATGGATTGGACATTTTAAGAGGATCCAAAAAACCAGAGGACTGCATCAATGTTCATTTAAATGTTGGCTTTTGTATGGCTTCTTTGGCTGGATGTCCATTCTAATGTCACCCATCTTACAAAGTGTGCTGGGTTCATGTCACCAGCACTGTCAAAGTGTTAATGTAGTTCACAAAACTAAAATCCATTTCAACTGAGTTGGGGCTACAGTAGAGAAAGGTAGCTTTATGCTAGGAGATGAGAGGTTAAAGTATGAAAGAACGGCCCAGAACTGAATAAGTTACTTGCTGGAGAGGAGCTACCTGGCTACTTACATTATAGAGGAATGGGTGGGGTGGAACTGGAAAGAGAGAGAATAATGGTGATAAAGTGTTAGAGCAGATCCCGAAAGTACAAGGTCAGTAGAGACAGAACTAGGGATGAGGATGGTAGAGGTTGCAAGAGTGTATGGGGAGAATGAGGGGTAAATATGATGAACAAAGGTTGAGATGTGGTTCATGATAACTAGAAAGAAGAGTTAAGAAGAGTAGGTGAAGACTGTTGAGATTGGATTGGGTTGAAAGTAGCGAATAGTAGACAAGGGTGAAGTAGTATGGACGATATGAAATGGGAGAAGATAGGGAGAGCAGGTGATGATCATTTCTTTGAAGCTTAGACTTCTCTCTACAACTTCTCTGATAATTTTTTAAATCTATGATCTTTGTGAAGGTCCATGGCCTCATGGTAAGGGTGCGGCCCTCACAATCATATGATCATTTTTTATTTCCTTGTTCCATTGTATTCTTGAGCAAAACACTTCATTTTATGTTGCTCCAATCTGCTCAGCTATAAATGAGTTCCAACAATAGCTGAGAAGTTAATCCTATGACAGATTGGTAACCCATTCTGGAGAGAGTGTTGTAATCTTAGTCCTCTGTATATTGTAGAAACCTAAGGCTTATGACAGAGTGTCTTAAATCTGGATATAAATATGGGTTGGAGGTAGTCAGGTGTGTATAGGAGGAGAACATAGTAAATGGTGAACAGGAGTTGGGTGATTGATGGTGAATATGAGCAGGGTTAACAATAAGAATAAAGGACAGATGTTAGTTGGAAGTAACTCAGAGATGAAGGAGGTTGACTGGCAGTACAGAAAGAGTGAAATGAAATGGTCTCTAGTAACATGTCACCTGGTTTGAGCTATAACAAACCAGAAATGAATAAAGAATCTCTCTTTACTGAAGTTGACGTTTCATTCCATTAATACTCTAAGTTTTCCCTTACTATCTCACATGGGTACTTATTTTATCAGTCTCTTTTACTGAACCACTAAGTTATGGGGATGTAAACAAATCAATACCAGTTGTAAAGTGATGGTGAAGGGACAAACACATACATATATGTATATATATATATATATATATATATATTACAGGCTGCTTCACAGTTTCTGTCCACCTAATTCACACACAAGGCATTAGTGAGCTATAGTAGAAGATCCTTGCCCAAGGTGTCACACAGTGGGACTGAAACAGAAACGATAAGGTTACAAAGCAAACTTCTTAACCACAGAGCTATGCCTGAACCTAAATTAATTTTCTTTTGGCCCCGTGTCGGTGGCATGTAAAAGCACCATCCGTTCGTGTCCGTTGCCAGCATCGCCTGGCCCCGTGCCGGTGACACATAAAAGCACCATCCGTTCGTGGCCGTTCGCCAGCTCTGTCTGGCACCTGTGCAGGTGGCACGTAAAAAACACCCACTACACTCGCGGAGTGGTTGGCGTTAGGAAGGGCATCCAGCCGTAGAAACACTGCCAGATCTGACTGGGCCTGACGAAGCCTTCCAGCTTCACAGACCCCAGTTGACCCGTCCAACCCATGCTAGCATAGAAAGCGGACGCTAAATGATGATGATGATGATGATGGGGCCCTCTTTGAGAATCAGGGATTCTGACTTTTGTTTCAGCTGAACCCTTCTCTTAACAGCCTTGCTAGTGAGTTTAAGCTGCCTTATACTTATAGTACTAGTACTGGTAAGTTATAGAAATTTCTATAAAGTTTTGGAAAGTTATTGAAAGTATGAGGACATTCTATAAAACCCTTGGAGGTTCTAGGAAGTTTTAGAAAGTAGTAGTCAATTCTATTATGTTCTTGAAAGTTCTAAGAAGTTCCAGGAAGTAGGCAAAATTTTTTAGATATTTGAAAACGCTTGAAAATTCTTTATCAGCTTATAATCCTGAGTCTGTTTGGAAATGTTCTGCAAAATATTATTGAGTTTACACTATTTAAATTAAATTACTGGAAAAGGCTAGAAAATTCTCGGAAGCTTAATTTTTATCAGCTATTCAGCACTGAATTTATTTGGAAATAGATAATTTCAAAATTAACAGTACCAAATTCACACACAGAGTTTGAAGATAAGGATAATAGTTGTGTTGTTTCTTGTGCATTTTTAGGCATGTGCAATAAGGAAATAACATGTACTGCCCAGGAACAGGGGGGAAAAATCGTAAACACCCCCTAGTTACATCGTATTAGCAGTACATTTATTAACAAAATCAATGTAATGATACAGTGAAACACGACCGAAACTTAGAATTGATTACCAGAAGCTGCCAAGCGCTGTAACCTGATGACACTGAATATCGATAATAATTCATTTGGGCAAACATCTATCACCTTTCTGGGGTATACAATTATGGATGGTGACATTCAAACCCAACCCTTACTGTTACTTCTGAACCTGTTGATCCATTGTCCTTTGTCAACCCGTGCTCGCTAAGAAAGTTTACCTCCCTCAATAGAAAAAAATAAAATGACTACTAACTGTTCCATTTGCAATGGAATAAGAACTAGATTCTATTTAAACAACATCTGATAAAAGCTACCTACACTTTTGAGAGATTCAACATTAATTTCTAGCGCTCTCTGCTATCAACAAAAATCGTTGACCGTTGATGATTTTTTTTTTTTTTGCATTTGCTTGTAGCGACATATCACACAACAGCCGTTATTAATTGTATGTGCTAATTGTTTTACATTTTCAGTTGGACGAATACTGCTGCTTGATCTGAAATAAAGTCATTCAGATCAAGCAGTAATATTCAGGTTCCAAGAAAAACCCCCACTTTCTCACAAGAAAATGAAATCGCGTCTTGCTGCTGTTCTCCCTGCAAAAATTGCTTCGGACACAAAAATTAACAGTTGACTTATGGTAGCTAGCACTTGACAGTATTAGAACCCTATGTGCAGCTACTCAGACAGACGTTCGTTCCGAAAAGGCGGTCCTCGAAATACGGATCTCAATCCCGACTTGTGCTGCTGACTTTGATGTAGTTCAGGTGAAACGATACCCACGTCTAAGTAAACTTGAACACACGTGGAAACAGAACTTTTTTAGAGGCCAATCCTGAATATGCCTTCGTCCACTACCCTAAAGTCGAGAGGCTACACTACAACTAAGTATCTAGCCCAAGGCACGTTTGCGATTAACCAGACTGAATCAATCAAATCCACAGCCTCCCCGTTCCACTCTATACTCTAATATAACGATACCCGAAACTACTAATTATACGTCTGCTACAGTCAAACTGTCAACTTGCAGACCCCAGTCTACCTAGAACCATGAGTATTCATGCTAGAAGAAACATCTAAGCACTATCCACATCCTTTTAAGACTGAGTACTAATTCCTCAGAATGTGGAATTGTTTATGAAGATTATTTCGTACTTTACTGTCTTAAAATTAAAAGTTAACTTATGGTAGCTCGCACTTGACAGTATTAGAACCCTATGTGCAGCTACTCAGACAGACGTTCGTTCCGAAAAGGCGGTCCTCGAAATTCGGATCTCAATCCCGACTTATTCTGCTGACTTTGATGTAGTTCAGGTGAAACAATACCCACGTCTAAGTAAACTTGAACCACACGTGGAAACAGAACTTTACGTTGTTCTAACAGTTCTCTTTATTATTTAGATCAACAGCGCATATTTAGTCATGTTGTTGGCGGCTTTGTTATTATTTTACCCCGTAATTCAGACATTTGCGTGTTTCCCGTTTCGTCCGACTTCTCGGGGATCAGTTTGGTGAATGCTTTGGTGAATGCTGATTGGTTGACGTGAAACCGGTGAAACACGAAAATATTCCCCGTTGTTTGAATCGCTGCAAATATTTCAAAACAATTTCTAAAATGTGTGATGTTATAAAAAATATCAGGGATTGCTGTAAACATGTAGTATTGGAAATCAACCTTAATAAATCATTCCGCCTGAAATACTAAAATGGAATTTTGTTAATTAACAGCTGTAAACAAAAATAATTCATGCCGAGTTCAGGTGTGACTTAATCTCGATTTCTGAATGCGTTTTATTAGATTAGACAATATATTACAACTAAATTGTATCCTGATACTACAAGAGTAGCATTATTGTAAAGAAAATAAATTTTAATGAGTTATCAAAGAATTTATATGCACATCTCATCAAGTAAATAGACTTTAATTGTGTTTCTCTGGTGTTATAACGACACAACTAGTTGTGGGATGTGCAGCACTGCTATTTCAGAACTGTTACAGATATTTCCTAACAGGGAGCAGAAAAAGAAACTTTGAATGCAATTTTCCTTTATGATCTATTATATTACAGATAGAATATAATATTAATATTTAAAATCCAGGTGATCTGCAAATCTCATTTGACACAAAATATTCGGCATCACACACACGCAATATACAACTAGTTTTATTTTGCAATTTCTTATTGCATAGTCCTTTATTAAATTCTTTTTACAATTAAGAGTTTAGTTATAATTTTATCCTGGATCCGATTTCAATTACAGTTTCAAGTTCTATAATAATAATAATGATGATGATGATGATAATTCAAGATGCTGAAAATATTATAAAATGTGTTTTGCGAATCTTTGTTTATAAATTGTTTCGTAAACTTGTTATTGCTGACTTCTGTAAAGAGTGTAGTAGTTAGTAAAATGATAATGAACTTAATGGGAAATGTTTTAATGCTTAATATCTGACTATTGTTTTCACTGTTAAAGTTCAGATGATTGAAGTATCGATTCCATAGTGATTCTTTGTAGCTTTACAAAAGTTTACAAAACCGGCCAGAAAATGAATAACGTTTCTTTTTTCAGTTTTCATCATCAACAAAATTTTTACTTCAAGCATGATATTTCGTTAATAATATTACATGTTTTGAACAGTTTGTGTTGTGTGATTTAGCGATAAGCAATTTAATCACCTATTTCCTCCAACCTGCTTCTCCAAAACACGAAAATAATGTTGACAAACTTAGTGCATAACATGTGGCTGTGTGGTAAGAAGTTTGCTTCCCAACCACGTGGTTCTGAGTTCAGTCCTTCTGCGTAGCACTTTGGGCAAGCGTCCTCAACTATAACCCCAGGACGACCAAAGCCTTATTGGAGAATTTGATAGACAGAAACTGAAAAAAGCTTGTGTATGTGTACACAAGGGCGAGCGGGGCAAAATAGGTTTCAAGTTCTATAATAATAATGATATTATGAAACAGAATATACCCTTTACAAATAACTATATCAGCTAAGCAAATGGCCTTCTCTAAATGCATTATAACATGATCTAATGACTATGAAAGACAAACTTGGCTGGGGCAAAATGAGTAAGACAAGATAATGTAAATTTGCTGCTTCAGTTCCCCACAAAACAGACTCATACACCTTAATTCCTGTCCTTAGACATGTAAAAAGAAGAAGAAAAAAATGAATATCTAGGTCAAAGGAATGAGGATCAGGGGAAAATGGCACATGATATGAAATTGACGAAACTCGACTGAATAAAAAACACTCAACATAGAATATTATCTATAACTTCTTCACGATATGCTGGGGTGCCCTTTACGTGATGTATTTATTCACTATACTATTAGACCATTGGTTTTCAACCAGGGTTCCGCAAGAAGTTACAAAACTGCTAAAATCGGCAGTAATTTTTAAGTCTCCTGTGCAGATATGTGTGCATAAGATTATAAATTATTGCACTGGGGCTCCTCGAGCCAATGGAATGTTTCCTTGGGGTTCCGCTCCAGCAAAAACCTTGAAAAGCACTGTATTAGAGAGAGGAAATTATTGAAATTAGACATTACTCGTTTTAACCCAATTTTAGACATATTTTGAAACTGGAAAATGATCAAACTAGGCATTAATGCGGGATAAAATTAACTTGGAATCCAACCGAGAAAAGAATATTGTTTGTTAAATACCAAAAATTATGTAGATATTTTAGTAGCGACCTCAATTTCAAACTGGTCAATGTTGAGGGAAAGTTTCTTGAAAAAAGAAAAGTACCTGTCATCTGACTGTTTCGGACTCTCTCAGCTTCGACAACAACTATACTGACCAATTTTTACTCCTAAATATAATGTAGCAATACAAAATGATGGTGATTACTCATTTTATCCTTGATATTAATTTTGCCCCACCACATAATTCTTTGTAAGTCTAGTACTTATTCTATCGGTCATTTTTGCCGAACTGCTAAGTTACGGGGACGTAAACACACTAGCATCGGTTGTCAAGCGATAGTGGGGAACAAATACACACACACACACACATATATATATACATATACAAGATTCTTTCAGTTTCCGTCCATCAAATCCACTCACAAGGCTTTGGTCGGCCCTAGTAGAAGACACTTGCCCAAGGTGCCACACAGTGGTACTGAACCCGAAACCCGGAACCATTAGATATTAATTTTTTCTTCTTTGCATTTCTCATCTTTCTTAGGATGGGAATGGATGTGTATGAGTTTGTTTTGTTGAGAACTGAAGCAGCACATTATCTTTTCTTATTCATTTTTCCCCAGCCAAATTTGTCTTTCGTATGCTGAAAGAGAGCGGCAATAATTTTCTGAAATAGCGATCAGATGATGTTATAATGCTTTTTAATGCATTTAGGGAGGCCATTTGCTCAGCAAATATAATTTCTATAAAGTGGTTTGTAAAGAGTATATGTTGTCTGAAAGTCAAAAATGCAGTAAAAACACCTCATTTTGCCCCTATATATCTATCATGGTAATATCTACTCTACAAAAAGTGCTTCAGTTTAATGTAGAATTGTTTTTATTTAAACTCGACATAAAAACAAACATTGCTTTGTGCCTTTGTCCCTGACCACCACTTGACAACCGGTGTCGATTTGTTTATGTCCCCTTAACTTAGCGGTTCGGCTGAGGGTCCAACAGAAGAAGTACCAGCCTTTAAAAAACCTTTCGAGGCGGTGCCCCAGCATGGCCGCAGTCCAATGACTGATAAAAGTGAAAAGAAAAAAACCCAGTTTTGTAATATAAAGAAGTTGAAGCTTTTTTTCTTTTCAGCTTACATCTTTATTGACCAATCAGCGACGCGTAGATATTTACTGCATACTTCCATGTTGTGACATGCGCAGTACTGATAATGTCAGACATAAAAAGCTAAACATTGCATTTTAGCCATTGTGAAAAATCATCTCAAATCGTTATTATTATTTTTTTTTCTTGTGTCCAAGAAGCCACATCAAGGAGTAACTGCATTCGTACGACCTTTTACCAAAATTGAAAGTGAGACCTTCCGGTCCTGCTCCAGAAATAAGGAATTTAACCTCTTTGGAAACCCCGAGTGTTAAATGGTCTTGGAAATGTACCCAGCAACCGAAAATAATTCGGGGACGGTCCCTGCTTTTCTATCCAAACTATGGACGTTAGTGGAAGATCGTGCCTACGACGACCTCATCAGTTGGGGAATGGTTAGTATTCCCAACTTCTCCTCCTTCCTCTTCTTCGCTGCTAAACTCTTGTGTTCCTCGCCCTCTTCTCTCCATTTGTTTTCTTTCACTGATTGCGTCTCTATTTATTATTCTATACAAGCATGGCCGAACCATTGAAAGTTTGCTCGCTAAAACACGAGGTCCTTAGCTCGATCTCGTTGCATGGCACCTGAGACGAGTGCCTTTTATTACAGCCTAGGGTCGACGCAAGCCCCGTGAGTGAGAGGGAACAGTCGGAAAATGTGTATTTGGTGTGTTGTTATGCCTTTAAATCAAGGGGACAATGTGTCATCGCCTTGATTTCTGTCCGAAAAATTGCATTAAGGGCGCACGAGACGAGTATGTAGATTTATCGAAATAGGGAGTTCTTTTGATCTAACAACTGAATATTTATTGCCCAAACTAACGAAAGATCCGTCTATTTTACATATACATATATACGGTATATGTATATATATATATATATATATATATGTATATTATATAGAGGGTACTATTATTCATAGGTACCGCACGCTAGGAGGGACTTTTACAGTCAAAACTACTAAAATAAACAAAAAAAAAAAAATATATATATATATATATAGTGTGTGTGTGTGTGTGTGTGTGTGTGCACGCACATCGACACATGTGAAAGGATGGTGCTTTGGTTTGCTTGGCTGATATATTCTTGGCAATGATTATTTATTTATTGCTATCCGGATCAGTCTCTCTCTAATTTGGCTTGGGTAGGCTTTTGCACAGCTCATTCCTATTTCGTTGGGGGCTGAGTTTCTAAACCCGACCAACTCCGCTCCTACACGTGACTCTGTTATGTATATTTTACTTGTTTTGGTCAATTAAAAAGGAATCTTGCTGTCGACATATTTGGTTTCTGCTCGGCAACGTTTGGTTTCTTTCTTTTTGCGTTTTACTTTGCTTTTAATTGAGATACCTGCTGCCTATTTATCCAACCAGTTGTTTAAAGCATACAAACAGGTACCTCCCATTCGCTTGTTAAGCCACATGGTGATCCATTACTGCTTTATAAGTGTATGCTTGTGTGTGTATCTCAATAGTAATTTGTAATTTACTCTTTACCAAAATAAGTTTCTGCCCATTACTACGTTTATAGTATTTTCTCTTAGATTTTCAGTTCAGTTTTAAAATGAATTCGTTAAAAATAAATCAAAAAAGACAAATTACCAGATGAAAAGTTTTCTTTTAACAAATATTTAAATATTGAAATTTTTTTTTTACAAAAACATATAAAGTGTAATTGTGACGATGAATTCTCAGAAATCTTTTCGCTTCGTTTATAAATGTTTGCAGATGCTTTTATCTATAAATAACCCACATTTCAAATTTCAAATCATGTTATGGTTTGTTTTCACTTGCCTCTTCTGGTTTTCTTAATCGATAAATACAAAAGTATGAGATACTTTAGATAGGTTTTATCTTCTCTAGTTTGTAAGATTTTTGTTTAAACTGCATCCAAACAATTATTTTAATTAGTGGTTTTACTACTAACACTTTAACATTTTGTTTTACTTTTCTACTTTACCAGTCGTTATAAGTCAATTACTTTTGCGGAGGAGAGGGTACAAATACATTAAAAAAGTTTTTAAAGAACTTGATCGATGAGATCCATAAAAGGGAAAATTCTATAACTATGTTTCTTAGTATTTTGAATGAAAGGACTAGAAAATAGACAATTCTTAAGGAAAGTGCAGATGTTTGCAACTTATTACCTAGCCTAGATACAGACACACACACACGTGTGTGCTTTGTAACTTATTAACTAGCATATATGCACACCTTTTTCTCTTTCTCCCCTCTCTCTATGTATGTGTATGATGTATATACATATATATATATATGAGGGAAAGATTTGTAGATTTCCTTTCCAATTATATAGTAATTCTAGCTTCTAGGTAAACTTTTTTTTACATTGTATCATCACAGAATGTGATATAATGTCAAATTAATTCGAGAGACCCAATAGAAATAGTGGCCAGAGTTGATTGCAGTAACAATCGTCCAATCGTGTTATAACATGTGAAGGCCAGCTCTCATTGCCACAAGGCCGACATCACTTGCCAATTACTTCTGTCATCCACATTCATTCGATCTGCTAGAAACAGCAGCCAAATTTCTTTCACGTCCTATTAAAGAAAGAGATTACTGAATGATGCAAGTTGTGGCCAAGCAACGTCTGAAAATATGTTGGGGTGGTCATTAATGGAGTCGCTCACTTAGAACTCACCTGTAGCAACGTTTGCTATTTAGCTATCTGTCCTTAACCTCTATCCTTATCTATTTGCTCAGTTAAATTATTCAAGAAAAACCTTTTTCTAAATTTGTTTTTGAATGTGGAGTTGTCAGACGCCGTATTAAATAACATTGAAGTCTGTTCTTTAATTTAGAAAATATATCGTTTATAGTCCTTCTATTAAAAAGGAAGGTGTGTGGATGAATATCTTTAAAGAATTGGCTTGAATTTAAAAACTTATCTCGTTACTTTTGTTCGTTAGCTCACTTCCTTGTCATGCTAATGAGACGGATAACAAATTGACAAAGGTGTGAGATCTCGGCGATCGCTTAATATGCAGAAAGTAGCAACCTAAACGTCCTCAAACCACCTTTACCGTCTTTAAATTGGGGAGAACATGTTGGATAATGTATTTTATGTCGAGGATTCTCAACTTGGGTGTCATCGTATTGATAGTATATACTAGTAATTGATCTAAAAATCTACATATGATAGTGAGAAAGGAAAAATCATAATACTATTTTTAATTAGCGTTACCGTGCTTTAAACGAATGTTGAGAGTATTAAATTTATATCGAGTTTGTGAAAAGAGTGGCTGAAGTATATATATATCTTTTATTTATATTTGTCAACCTCTTTTTTCCAGTCATTCGCATGCTGGACAGCTGAAACCTACTAGGTTTTTTAAAAATTTTCTTTTATTCCTTTCTGTTGAAGAGCATACGTTCGAAATGTAAAAGACTTTTCCATTTCCCCCGAGCGTCAAACTAATACATTTGCTTGTTGTTCATACACCTGTCTTCGTCTTTTGTTTTTCTATAAATCTCAACTATATATATATATATATATATATTGTTGTTTATGTATGTTTATATATGTATGTATGTATAGACATGTATATATGTATGTATGTATAGACATGTATATATATATGTATGTATACACATGTATATATATTTGTATACACACGTGTATATATATATATATATATATAGTTCAAATTTACAGAAAAAAGGGGGAAGACAGGTGAGGGAACAACAAGCAGGTGTATAACTTTAACATTTGGGATGGATGGAAAAGTCTTTGACGTTTCGAGCCTAAACTCTTTGACTGAAAGGATTGAGACGGTAAAATGGAGAGTGAACGAAAAAATGTGTAGAGATTAACGGTTCACCATGATGAAATGACCCAGAGATATAACACACACACACATCTTTTGTTTCAGTCATTTGACTGCAGCCATGCTGGAGCATCACCTCGAAGAGTCTTAGTCAAACCAATCGATCCCAGGACTTGTTCTTTTAAAGCCTAGTACTTATTCTATTGGTCAAACTGTCCAACCCATGGACGGTTTGACCTGGAAGGAAGACATTAAATGATGATGATGTCTCTTTTGTCGAACTTTAAGTTACGGGGACGTAAACACACCAGCACCGGATTTTTTTTTGCGGTGGTGGGGTACAGACACACACACAACTGGCTTCTTTCAGTTTCCGTCTACCAAATCCACTCAAGACTGGTCTACCTGAGGCTGTAGTAGAAGACACTTGCCCAAGGTGCCACACAGTGGGACTGAATCCAGAACCATGTGGAAGCAAGCTTCTTACCACTCACACTCATACATGCGAATACTAATGACATATTAATTAGGTGTTTGTTTTAGACCAATGGTTCTTAAACAAAGCCTCTTAAAATCGGTGTTGCTCCTAACGAGAAGAGAAAGTAGGGTTTACATCCATATAAATCTTTCTTCACCATGGTTGGACAAATTTACAGAAGTTCAAAACTTGGAATCCTATATATTCATTCGAGTTTATCTACTCCCTTCCTCAGGGGCGGGGAAGTGGTGGTAATTGCCCCTTCTGTACGAGAAACACTGGTCTAGGCTCAAGTCGTTTCGATCTGATTACCCCCTCTTTCTTATAGGTAGGGTTTGAATATCGAATGCGATTCCAACGAGATCTCTTTGCCGATTTGGCGAGGTGAATGACCGCTCCAGTGGCTTCCCTGTCCGTTAAAGATCAGCTGTCTGGGTTTCGTACACTTTTAATACAACGCTTCCTCTGTAAAAGGGCTTCTGCCAGTCTTCTTTTTTTTACTTTTTATAAAGTTAAATTAACTGATGATTACTTTTCCTTCTATTATCACCTGTCGATAATGACACAAGTCTACCTGATCCTCTATTCATATCGTGAATGCTCCGTAAATAAAATTATACTCTATCTTAACGCTGTTTTGCATTGAAGTGGCATTGCGTAATCAGACAATTTTTACCAGTATAGGGCTATGTTGTGTATGTGAGTGTATATATGTATGTTTGTAATGTATATATATATGTATATATGTATGTTTGTAATGTATATATATATATATATATATATATATTTATAATATATATAATATATATATATATATATATATATATGTATGTTTGTAATGTACATATGTGTGTATTGTCGCCCACTTGATTTTATTTTTGACACAAGTGTAAGAAGACTGATAATTTATCATATTTCTTAAGAAGACAAGATGACCGGAATTTTTTTTATATTAGTCATAGTTGAAAATGTTGAATTTTGTTGGCAAATGTCAAGGTGAAAGTTAGGCGATAAAATTTGATATAAATAAAAAAATTTTACAGAAGGTCTGTCTGTACCAGCGTAGAAATCTGTGAATTATCTTTCCTGTTAATCCTGTTAAATCCTGATCAATCTAGTTTAAACAATTGTTTTGTTTTTGGTCAGCTTTCAACTGTTTATTGTAAATGAATATAAGTGTAGACAGAATGAAGTAATTGTTTAATGATGTTGTTATGGTTTTAGTGCTTCTTTCTCTCCCCGTCCGTCTCTGTTTTGGGAAAGTGGTTATTTTATACGTTTCTGACTAAATCCTTTTGTACATTGCCTTTGTGTGTGATTCTTATGTTTACTAATTGCTCCTTGCCACTGTGCAAATTGTACTCAACCGAAATGGGTTTATGAGACACGATGAAGTAGTGTAGGTCCGTGCGTGTGTGTGTTAATAATCCTCAAAAGGTAGTGTGACTTTAGGACTTAGAGTTTCGTGCGTTGCCACTTATCAATAAGTGTCAACACGCGAAACTCTAATACCGATCATTAATATATATATAAAAAAAAAAACAAGCACGCACTTATATACACATTTTGAGTTTTATTTTTCCTGTTTGCATCACCGACCACACACACATATATTGCCTTGTGTTATTCACAAAAATTATTATTTAGAAATATATTTGTAAATTCCCTTTTTTTTTGCTTTTGTGACAATTATTGAATAGTTGAGCCAAGAATACGTTTTAAATTTGTGTTTGTAAACAGCTGGACTCTATTTACCGTCCATGTTGCTTGCAGTAAAAACATTTTTAGGTTTGTTCATTGACTGGCATTCACGTCTATCGTTTTTGTTCCTTAAATACATTATTTTAATAATACCATTTAGGCGTTAATGCAAATAAAATATTTCAGTGTAAGTAAAATTGACTTTATAACTGGATTTCAAATATATTTCCACGTCACTAATGGCTTTTTAATTTAGTTTTTGTGTTGGATGCCATTAAGTACTTCCGTATAAGTTATTTTTTCCCGTTTGCCTCAGATAGTTTGCAAGATACCAGATGTTATGACATAATAATATTATTACGACATTGCAAGTGCACTCCACCGTCTGAGAGAGAGAGACCAGCAATTAGCTTTCTTCTGCGATTGTTTACCAACATTGCTTGTTTGTTTTGGTCAGTCTTTTACTTAAATATTGATTTTTATTAACGTTAGCATTTCATCTTAACAAAAGCCTACCTAATGCTAAATAATTTCAGATACCGGGTGTGGAAATGGTATTTTAAAATACTCTTAAAATAGGAAGGAAAGAGAGATGAATTCTGTCGTTAGCTGTAATTATAATAGCAGACAGGTTAATCTATAATATAATCAACCAGTCTTGTGAATCATCCTTTTGGTATAGGTATATGAAGGTTTTAAAAGAAGATTTTATGGCTAGTTATTTTCACTTTAAAAGCGTTAAAAGATTGAATGTGAAAATAAATCTTTTGGATAAACTTCGAAAGATTTTACTATATTAGTTCACTATTAAAAATTCTTCCGAAAGTGTCTTGTCCATATTTTATTTGGAGACCGGCTGAACTATTATCTGTTTATTTATCTTATGTGAAAATTCAATCAATATTTGTCCTTGAGTATTTCTTACGGAAATATTAAGTCCTTGTGTTGATGACTTAGTGAGTTCATAGTAACGCCAGTCATTGTATTAATTAGGTTATACAGATAAGTTTGTATTCTCACCTGCTTAAACGTACTAGAGGGACCACTACCTGTTCACAGTCAAGATAACTTGTGAATACGTGTTGAGAGCTAGTTCAGACAAATTTACACAAATGAGGTCCTCTTTTTTTAACCTTAGACTGGACATGCTTTCATGAATGATTGGAAACAGATGGCATCACTCACATGACGGTGTTGTTCGGCTACAAGACAACACATGAACCCACGCACACACGAGCTTATTCAAAGCGTTGGCCAGTTGGGGCAGTAACAGAAGATACATACTTAAAGTATCAAACAGTGGCACTGAACCACAAACTATTGTGTGTGTGCATTTGATAAATTAAACAACAACACTCTCTTGCCTGAAAATTCTGATATAAGAGTTTATTAGTTTCTGATTTTGTCAGTTTGGGACTACAAAGAAAGATGTGTTGCTTAAACTTAAGAAAAATAGAAAACAACTGTTTTTAGTAAGACTATTTGGAAATTTAGTAGTTACTAATACAGATCATTATCATTTGAACATCCACTTTTCATGCATGTTTCGGATGAATTTGTTGAGGTGGATTCTCCATGGCTGTTCCTGTTATCAACTATCACCTATTTCCAAGTAAGGTAATATTTCCCCCATGACCAGACATATTCAGAGGATTGGAAGCAAAGGAGACTGCTTTCATGGCACAACTTACCACACAGCCTTGCCTGATCAGTGTCACATTGTATTTTTCATATTTTAAAGGCAAGGTCTGTGTTGCTATTTCTTGCAATTTTATGTAACCCTTTGCCATTTAGATAACTTTGTCAAATGTACAACTTATCTATGTACATCATTTTGAATTAATCTTGTATCTTTGACATTTTGATGATATGATTATATATTTTTAGAATGACATTGTAGCATAGGTATGAGAAGCTAGATCCGGTCAGTTTGGACATAAAACTGGTGGAATATTTGAGCTGGATGAGGCCAGTTTAAATGCTAAAGGGTTAAACAAGGCTCTTGTTTAAATGCCAAGTGGGATAGTTTATTTCATTGCATTTAATTTTTTTTATGACCTAAAATCAGACATATTAAAACTCATTGATTCACATGATCGTTTTAGATTTGTGTTTCAATATAATAGTGAAATTGTTGATAAAGTTTATTATTTGTTTCACTCCAGGAGCATTTTGGACACAGATAGTCTCTCTTCTTTTTGAGGTGTAATATTCCAACTTTACTCAGGGAAGGTTTAATTGTAGAGCCAATCGATATCAAAAAGATATATTCCCATTGATAGGGTAGTCTTTAAGATCTCATTGAAAAGGTTATTATCTTTGATAAAACATTTCTCAGGTTGTTTGACACTGGCTCCAAGTTAATAAATATTAATTCTACTTATTGCTTCTTTTATTCTTCACTGTGTGGTTGGTATACATCAATGTGGTAGTAACTTATCATTGAATGTCTGCTTTCCATGCTGGCATGGGTTGGATGGCCTGGCAGTAACTGGCAAGGCCAGTTCCATAGTGTTTGTATTGGCTTTGTTTCTATGGCTGGGTGCTCTTCCTAATACCAACCACTTTATAGAGTGTGCTGGGTATTTTTTATGTGACACCAGCACCCATACCAATGCTTTTTATGTGTCACCTTGGTTTTAGGACCTCGATTCTGTTGTGGTGGGTGGGTCTTCTTGGGTACAGCATGCAGCACAATTTCAGTGATGGAGGTGTTTGTTTTCAAAGATAAGTATGAGCATGACATATCATCTCTATAGATTTAAGGCTTTAGAATTTTTCAAAGTCATCCTTTTATCGCTTGGATGGACAGTCATTTAATTCACCAAGCATGAAAGAGGGGAGCTTAGTATGAATGACTTTGGAGTAGCTTTTATAGTAGACTAGACTAGATTAGGAAGTCAGTAGAGAGTTACTGCTGATGTGTGTTGTTCGGACATGTGAAAAAAGTGATTGCATTCATTGGATAGTTTTAATGATTATAAAACATCCAACTACTGCAGGTGTGAAGTTAATGTTAGTTCTTTTGGAGGGGTAATTGTATGGTTATCATTTTGATTTGTGTAAAGGGAAGATTTATTCTTGGAAATTTTTAAATGACATACAGGACACACTTGCATACAGTACCTTTTAAACCTTTAGCATTTAAACCAGCCGTATCCTGCCCAAATATTCTACCTGTTGTATGTTCAAACTGGCCAGATCCAGCCTCTCACATCCACCCTGCAATGTCATTCTAAAAATCAACAATCATGTCATCAAAATCTTGAAGCTATGAGGTAATGCATGATTAATTCAAAATAATGTGAATAAATAGGCATTACATTTGACAGAGTAATCTGAATGATTAAGAATTAAACTAGTATTGATCAGAGTAGAATTGTAGTAATTCTAAGATAATGTATAATTTTTATTTTTAATGTCCCACATTACAGCTGAAATGGTGGACCATGATTCGCTCTCCCCACCTTTTTTTTTTTAATTTGTCATTTCGTTATTTAGTATTGTTTTACGAGAAAGTGATAAACCTTGGGTAATAAATCTGATTAAAGAAACCAGGGAGATAATACTGCAAATTTTTATAGTTCCAATAATGATGGGATTCCTTTTTAATGGCCAAAAGGATACTTTTTGTTTCATGTGGAATCTCTCTTTACAACAAAAGCAATAAAAACCTTTCAATAAGAATGCAGCTTTTACATTCCACTACTACCATTTCTCTATTTGGAGTTTCTCATTAATAGGGAATCAAACCTACAATCTCACCTTGATGATAGCTAGTGATTTCGATGGTCACATTGTGAAACTCCATTTTGATTTGGCATGCTGGTGTACAAGAAACCTGTGAACGTGTACAAGCAGGCAGTAGGAAACATATTTGTTTGCTAGAAGTGGTAAATGTATTCCATGACTTTGAGGACCTTATTAATGATGGAAGTGGCAGTTTAAGACCTCTAGAGTATCAAAGAGGGGGATGAAGTGCTGTTTATTTTGGCCATAAAAGTCTTTTTTTCTTTCCTTTTATGTTGAAAGCTGTGATACTGCATATTAATGAGACAAGGTCACTGAATGAGGAAGGTTTGTGGAGATCGGATAGAAATTAAATATGATCTCATTAGATATTTACTGGTAATTTACACGAAAGGCTGAGAGCGTCAAGAAGTCAAGAACATGTTTGCAGGCAAAATGACTGCCTGTAAGGCAATGTGATCTCAATGTATAATGAATGCTGGGTGAAAATGTGCCGTGTAATAAGAAGACTTGAGAAGCATGAAATTGATCTTAATATGTCAAACCTCACAGGTGAAATAACGAATGATTAACAAGCTTAATATGCTGTACAAATAGATCCAAGCAACTTAAACCAGTGTAACAAAAATATATATCATAATGGATACTGTGAAAGGGTGGTTTTGGTGGTTACATCAAACCAAAATACCCATCAATCCATCTTATTTGCCCACTATTCATGGGATATCTTGTCATTGGGGTGGAGTCCTCAAGCATCTCCTCCATAGGGTCCTACCAGAAGCATCCATTGTTAGACTTTCTGGCTGGATTCCCAAGTGTGACCCAGTGAGACTATGGATATCATCCAACCATCATGTTTTTGGCTTACCCCTAGGTCTCCTGCCAGTTGGCTTGAAGGATCCATCTTGCAATTCTTTCTTGCAATATAAAAAGAGTGAACCCAAACAGCAAATGTTGAAATAGATTTTATTTTTTCTGAATGAAAATTGTAGTTCAAATGAGTCATCAACACAGACATTATAATTTAAGAACATGTAATAGACAACCAAAGCAATGTATGTCAGTAACATAGACAAATATCTATCTTCCTTACAGGTTTTGTATGTTGCTGGTGAAATTACAATTATTTTTGACAGCAATTGGCTTAGTTAATATTTCTGTAACATTTATACATGTTATTGATATGTATCAGACTTCACTCGGCTGGTGTTCTAGTTGCAGTCACTTGTCTTTGTTTTAAGCATTTTGTCTTCAAATTTGTCACTAAAACCTATTATTTTGATATGAAAGATAATATGTGAGAGAAATGAACATTTTCATCTTCATGGCTAAGGGACAGTGACCTCATGCAAAACCTCCATTCTTTGCCATACACTGGTCTTCTGCTGCACACCCCCAGGATCTTCTCTATCCACTCCAACTTCACCTTTGTTACTTCTGAGTCCATCCCTTGAGAATGTGGGCTCAGAAGTATGGGCCCTGATAATGTGACCATAATATTATAGTTCTCATTGTAACATTGTCATCAGAGTTGGTCTACTCCCATCTCCTCCAGAACTGAATTGCTCATTGTACAGGCCATCTACTGGTCCCTTTTGCTTCTCTGTAGATCAGGGTTTTTAGAAGTTTCTGCTTGGTACTTTTGCTGACTTAGTACAGTCTCTCCATATTGTATTGAGTGACCTTGGAGTTGATCTTTCTGTGCCAAATTTTGCTCTGATTTCCTGATTACAGACTGTTTGGTTGTTAACAGTGGAGCTCAGCTATTTGAAATCATCACCATTTTGATGGTCACATTGTGAAACTCCATTTTGAGCTGGTATGCTGGTGTACAAGAAACATGTGACTGTGTACAAGCAGGCAGTAGGAAACATATTTGTTTGCTAGAAGTGGTAAATGTACCTTGAAGTATAGCAAATATGAGTGGGTGTGAAGGATGAGAGTATGCCCTGATACCTTGTCACTACCATCTTTTATCCCTCTTTCTAGCTGGCATAGCCATATTTCTCATTAACAGCAAGCCACCAGTTTCTCTATTGTACTTTAGCCTCTTAACACTTAGCATAAAGCCACCTCTCTCTCTCTCTACTTCACCCTCAGTCATTTTTTTTGGAGGGGTGGTCTTGTGAGTTACTAGTGGCTTTACTAGTACCTGTACACTTTGTAAAGTGGTTGGTGTTAGGAAACACATCTAGCCATAGAAACCATGCCACATATGAAGATGTTCTTGTTTTCTGTATATATATATATATATCTTATATATATATATATATACACACACATGAGATAGTTGGTTATGGTTTGAGGGATATGTAGCAGTTATTTCTATCAGATTTAGCTTCCTGATACAATGTTATCCTGAATTACTCATTCTTATGAAGTGTCTATAAGCCATGGCTATCTTTTTCTTTCTTGCTGGAATAAATTATTCATTTACTGTTCACTGTGAACTATCAGTAAAATTGTGCAATACCCCCACCACTATAATATGTGTGCGTGTGGAAATGAAACGAATTTTTGAAAAATTTTTATGAGTAGTATCGCAATGCTCTAATTTAAAACGTAAATCAGAAAAATATTTTTATACTAAATGTCAAAACTGGGAAGATTATGACTGGTTAGGTGCTTCGAAAATGAGAGAGAAGGTGGGAAAAATTGAACTTTTGGAAAATTAGTGTTGCAGGTTTGTTATCTCTTGTGTTTAAAAGATAATTTTGAAAAATGTTTGGGAAAGAAGTCGATAGAAGTCACTTTGTACTACGGGGTGGGGTTGCATTTCACACAACTCCACTCTATTACATGGTTTGTTTTTGTTCTTTCTTCCTTGTTCATATTCCATGGCATACTGTGTTTTTCTTCCTGGTTGACAACTTTACGACAGTGCTATAAAATTTCTTATAATGATCACTTTCTTATCTTTTTTTTGGGGATTTCCACTGTTACAAATACCAGTTAATGTTGACCCTCAGAATGACTGGAATTGAGGTAAAAATGTGGGAAGCTGAAACTGAGAACTGTTTTAACTTGTGTCACTCTATGACCATAGACTGGCCTTTTTGAGGTCAAAAGAAACTTAAAAAAAGATTGGAGAAAAAAGTGAAGAAAGCAAGATGCAACCAGAAGCAGCCAGACTCTTTGCTGACTCTTTTGTGTCATCTTTGTTCCCACCTGTTTCATGCAATGATTGTTCTTCTCAGTCATCAACACCATCAACATGGAGGAATCAGTCAAGAGAAAACTGAAATTCTCAAATATAAGAAATGATCACCAATGATACACACATGGATGTGTGATTTAGAAGTTCATTTCACAACTATGTGGCTTCGGGTTCAGTCCCTCTTAGGGCACCCTGGGCAAATGTCTTTTATCATAGCTCTGGGTTGATCAATACCTTTGGAATGAATTTGGTTGGTAGGAACTAAATAAAAGCCTGTTGACTATATGTGTGTGTGTGTGTGTGAATATTAATATTTCATAGTTTTGTCATCGTCTCATCAAAATGGTGATAGGTTTACTTTCGTTGTTAACCTTATGACCAGTCACTATGCTTATGAAGACCTGTAGAATAAAGGCAATCTCTTATTTGAAAAACAGTTGTGGGTTGGTGATAAGAAGAGCTTCTGGTTGTCAAATCATAACTCAAATGGATCCCCATCCAACTCCAGCTAATATGGAGAAAACAGACATTGAAAGAACAAATGGAGGAATCTCATCTTGCTCTCATATTTCTCTAGGATTTGTTATATACCTCTCTCTTTCTCTTTCTATATATATATATATATATATATATATAGGGAAAGCCCCAGGCCCATCAGGAATTACTGCAGAGATGCTCAAAATATCTGGTAGTGTCAGCTATAGCATAGTCACCCGTATAGTTAACCAGGTGATACACGAAGGAGTCATACCCAATGACTGGTGTAGCAGCATAATAGTCAACTGCTACAAAGGTAAAGGTGACGCCCTAGATACAAATAACTACAGGGGCATCAAGCTGTTGGATCAGGTAATGAAGGTTACGGAGAGGGTTATAGCCCAGTTAATTAGAGAGAGAGTTAGCTTAGATGATATGCAGTTTGGGTTCGTGCCAGGGAAAAGTACTACTGATGCCATATTCCTGGTAAGACAGCTGCAGGAGAAATACCTAGCCAAAGGTAAGCCCTTGTACCTGGCTTTTGTTGACTTGGAGAAAGCCTTTGACAGGGTCCCCCGATCCCTTATCTGGTGGTCAATGAGGAAACTAGGGATAGATGAATGGTTAGTGAGAGCTGTGCGAGCCATGTACAGAGACGCTGCTAGTAAGGTGAGGGTTGGCAACGAGTACAGTGAAGTATTCCGGGTAGAGGTTGGGGTCCACCAAGGTTCAGTCCTCAGCCCCCTCCTATTTATCATAGTCCTCCAGGCAATAACGGAAGAATTTAAGACAGGATGCCCCTGGGAGCTCCTCTATGCTGATGACCTTGCTCTAATTGCTGAGTCACTATCAGAACTGGAGGAGAAGTTTCAGGTGTGGAAACAAGGATTAGAATCGAAGGGCCTTAGAATCAACCTAGCCAAAACCAAAGTCCTAATAAGTAGGAAGGTGGACCAACCACAAACGACTTCAGGTAGATGGCCCTGCTCGATCTGTAAAAAAGGTGTAGGTAGAAACTCTATAAGGTGCACCAAGTGTAAGCTATGGACACATAAGAGGTGCAGCAATGTCAAAGGTAGGCTAACTGGGAAGATAGTTTTCGTATGTGGCAGATGCTCAGGAGAAATAAACACTGGAAATGTGCAGAGACCAACTTCTACCACGTTCCAGGGAGACAAACTAGAAGTAGTTGATAGCTTCCGCTACCTAGGAGACCAAGTCAGTAGCGGGGGTGGGTGTGCTGAAAGTGTAACTGCTAGAGTAAGAATAGCCTGGGCAAAGTTTAGAGAGCTCTTACCCCTGCTGGTGACAAAAGGCCTCTCGCTCAGAGTAAAAGGCAGACTTTATGATGCATGTGTACGTACAGCCATGCTACATGGTAGTGAAACATGGGCCGTGACTGCTGAGGATATGTGTAAGCTCGCAAGAAATGAAGCCAGTATGCTCCGATGGATGTGTAATGTCAGTGTTCATAATCGTCAGAGTGTAAGTACCTTGAGAGAAAAGTTGAACCTAAGAAGCGTCAGTTGTGGTGTGCAAGAGAGACGGCTGTGCTGGTATGGTCATATGACGAGAATGGCTGAAGATAGTTGTGTGCAAAAGTGCTACACCCTAGCAGTTGAGGGAACCTGTGGAAGAGGCAGACCCAGGAAAACCTGGGATGAAGTGGTGAAGCACGACCTACGAACTTTAGGTCTCACCAAGGAAATGACTAGAGACCGAGACCTATGGAAGTATGCTGTGCGTGAGAAGACCCGGCAAGACTAGTCAGGCCATAACCCGTGGCCCCTACCTGGGACGTACTCAGTCCACCTGTGCATACCTTCCTTCTTGTGACACTTGTGAAGACCTGTTGAGGCAAGTGAAAATCAAACAAAATCAAAATAGATGAACATCAATGGAATTTGTATCTTTGTGGTACCAGTGCCGGTGGCACACAAGAAAACCATCCGAGCGTGGCCGTAGCCAGTACCGCACCGACTGGCCTCCATGCTGTGGGCACGTAACAATCACCATCCAATCGTGGCCGATCGCCAGCCTAATCTGGCTCCTGTGTCGGTGGCACATAAAAACACCATCCGAGCGTGGTCGTCTGCTAGCCTTGTCTGGCACCTGTGTCGGTGGCACATAAAAACACCATCCGAGCGTGGCCGTTCGCCAGCCTTGTCTGGCACCTGTGTCGGTGGCACATAAAAAACACCATCCGAGCGTGGTCGTCTGCTAGCCTTGTCTGGCACCTGTGTTGGTGGCACATAAAAACACCATCCGAGCGTGGCCGTTCGCCAGCCTCGCCTGGCACCTGTGTCGGTGGCACATAAAAACACCATCCGAGCGTGGTCGTCTGCTAGCCTTGTCTGGCACCTGTGTCGGTGGCACCTAAAAACACCATCCGAGCGTGGCCGTTCGCCAGCTTCGTCTGGCACCTGTGTCGGTGGCACATAAAAACACCATCCGAGCGTGGCCGTTCGCCAGCCTCGTCTGGCACCTGTGTCGGTGGCACATAAAATCACCCACTACACTCTCGGAGTGGTTGGCGTTAGGAAGGGCATCCAGCTGTAGAAACACTGCCAGATCTGACTGGCTTGGTGCAGCCTTCGGGCTCCCCAGACCCCAGTTGAACCGTCCAACCCATGCTAGCATGGAAAGCGGATGTTAAATGATGATGATGATGATGATGATGATATGCAGATCTGGTGAAGTGCTATTCTGTCTATAAATGCAAGCATGACATAAATTTTCACTTAAAATTTTGTGTGAACTGGCATTGCAAGCAGAGTTCGTACAGAAACAATCTACAACAAATCATTAAAGATCTGCCAAAGGATTTCTTTGTCTTATTATTTAGATTATATATAAAGCTCTCATTATTTATATGACCACTTTTTTTCACAGTGAGAGGTAATGGAAGTTTGAAAAGAGAGATTCATTAAGTGGAGTCACAAACTAGCAGATAAGGAGAAATGAATGTGGATGACTTGAAGAGAGGAACTGAAATTATTAAAGAGGGACTGAAGTAGGGGGAAAACAGTTTGACATTACACAAAGTTAATGTATTGTGATGGCATGTTTTAGAATGAAGAGCATTTTAGTTTGTTTGAAGCATTGTCGTACAGAAGTTCAATAACAAGTAATGAAGAGGAGCTTCTAACAGTGCAGAAAGGGCAGGTTGAATGACCTTTAATATATTTCAGGCACAAAGGCTCATCACCAGAAGTGAGCAGTTTAGAAATGTAAGTTTATGTAGATCCTGCCATTTTGACTGCTGAACAGGAAGTGACCCTGCAAATGTGATAGCAGCAGTTCCTCAAAATTGACTATGCCTGTGGTTGTAGAGGTTATAGTGGAGGTGGTGGTGGATGACTAGCTGTAGGTTAGCAGCAGTTTTAGTGAAGATAACTGTCTACTTTGGTATTGGTGGTAGTGGTAGTGGTACATGTTGTGGCAGTAGTCAGTGATTATGCTGGTTGTACATGTGGCAGTAGTTGGTGATAAGGTGTTGGCACTTATTGAATGTTTTTTTTCGATGCCCATTAACTCTCCTTTTCAACTCTCTGTGTTTCTTTCCTCCTTTACTGCTTACTCTTTTTCAACTTCCTGTGTTTTTTCTTTGTCCTTTTTCAATATTCTGGAATTTTTCTTCTCTTTTTTTAACTGGAAATTTAGTTTTGACTGTTATTTCTCAGAATAAGTTCTATACAAAACTTCTCTGTGAGAGTACTTTGAAAAGTACTTTAAAAAGTTCAACCAAGTATTTTAGAAATTCTCTTATTTCTATTATTATGTTCTACAGGGCAGTCAGCAGGCTGAATCATTAGTAATGTTGGACAAAATGCTTAAGGGCAATTTTCTTCTATGGCTTTTTGTGTTTTTGAGTTGAGATGCTGCTGTGGTCAACTTTGTATACTTACAAGAGTTGGTAAAGTTCTTGTATCAGTCATGTACTGGGGTCAATCGACTTACTCCCTCCCCTATAAGATTGCTGGACTTGTGCCAAAATTTGAAAGCATTATTATTGTGTTCAATTAGCACTATTTTGATTATCATTGTTTTCAAGGAATGAATTAACTGTGCTAATTGGTATTTTGCTGTACTGTATTGCAATTAGTCTAGCATTTCTCCAGTTTTGCTTAAGTATACAAACCCATATTGATTTCTTTTACAGACTTATAGGGAAGAGAATATTAGATTGCGAAGCATTCATTTCAACCCCCCCCCCCAAAAAAAAAAATTGCAGTTCTAGTGACATGGTTTGCATAGCTGTGTTTACACTTTTAAATCAATGACCCTCTGATTTGAATCAGCATATCCCTAATAAAAATTTTGCTATTAATTTCTGATCTGTACTCAACTGTTATAAGAACAGTGTCAACGGATTTGTCAGTCTTTTGGAATGTAATTCATGTCTATGGAGTATGGAATCCTATTTAGTATTTCTGTATGTAACAGCATATTTGTGGCCATTATTGTCTTAATGTCTTCTGTTTCAAGCTTGCATGGGTCAGATGAGGGTACATTTGAGTAGGCTTCTTTCAGTTTCTATCTCCCAGATCCACTCACAAGGCTTTGGTTAGCCCAAGGCTATAGTAAAAAACACTTGCCTAAGGTGCCACACAGTGGAATTGAACCTGGTACCATGTGGTTGGGAAGCAAGTTTCTTACCACACATCCATGCCTGCACCTTTGTAGGTACACAAACACAATGGCTCCAGAACCTAGCCCATGCATTCCTCATTGTGTCTCTGGGAAGATATTCTAACACCTTGATTTTGGCCACCAGTTTAGCCTTGATGTTGCAGGAAGAGCTGTGGAGCTGTAGAAATTCTTTAACAACCACTTCTGACTCTCTCCAAAAGTATGGCACCGAGCTGAATCTTGCTGTCACATATAGGGCCTTCCAACAGAAACCCTCTCCAGCCAGTGTTTGACCACAGTCTCCAGCAGCTTCACATTGCTGTCTGAATTGATGTTAAGGCTCTGGTCAGTAGTGTGGGGCAGCGTGATGTCACCTTCATTGAAAACACACCCAAGGACCTTCACAGTTTGCTGGCCATAGATAGATTCAAAGGCTTTGCTGCAGCTGTCCATGTTATGCTTTACAGCCTTTACTGTGTTCACAAAGTATTGGGCAGCAATCATGATGTCAGCATTATGACACCTGGTGTGAATCATTATGATATAGGTACTTTTTGCCAATATTCAAATCGCTTCCATTCCTCTATGTCAGCTAACTTTTTCTCTGTTATAACTTTAATTTTTATGCTCTCCAACACCATTGACTGCCTACCAATACATCAAGCAGTTCTTGAAAAAAGAATACAGAGAAAGTCATCAAGTTTAACCCAAACACCTTGTTTGTGTATGTGTATATATGATATGAAAGTTTTGCTATCATATGCTTTCAGGCCTTGTGAGCTCACCTAGCTTCTGTAAGATCGTAACACATAACCAATGATTGTGATTATTGTATCTTAGGTAAGATGAATTCCATGGCTTGCAGCAAGAGTTGTCGATAATACTTAGGCATAAGTGCACAACCTTCTTGGACACTTTTTAATTCAAATGCATAGCTCAAGTCTTCTTTTATTCAAATTTTGGTCAGTTTGCTTTTTGCCAGGACAACTTTGTTTACAACCCAATAGCTTCCATAACATACCGAGTTGAAAGTAATTCTAAGGCTCACAGACAAGGTGACCATCACTCTTCTGAGAGGTGCCTGTGTGTGGAAATTGGCTTAGCACATCTTAGAACATTGCTTTCATTTGATTATTTTGATACTAGTATAAGATTAGATATCTGTAAAGAATGTTTAACTGAAGAAATTTACTTTTTATAAATCAAATAAAGCATTCATGCAGTCAGCTAGAATATCAGTGAGAATATCTCTAAATAAGTTATTGTACTGTAACTCCTGGCAGTGGATGAGTATCTGACAAGGTAGTTGACCTGCTTAGTTTATGCACAACTCATTTCACCTTCCATTCCTCTACAGTAGTAATTTTCAGTATTTTTTTCTTTCACTATAGTTAGCAGTCAAAATTGTTGTTAAAAAAAAAACAAAATTCTATATAGAATCGTAGGAGAAATATGTGGAAAATCTATCTTACAACCTCTAGGCATTAGTGTGGGCATAGCTATGTGGTTAAGGAGTTTGCTTTGCTTCCCAACTACATGATTTCAAGTTCAGTCCCATTTCATGGCCCTGGATCAACTAAAGTCTTACGAGTGGATTTGTTTGATAGAAACTGAAAAGGCTTGCTGTGTATGTATGCATGTGTGTCCTTGCCTTGACATCACATGATGGTTGGAAACAAGTGTTGTTTCCAATCTTTTGTGAAAAACGTTTGGCCATGGGCAAGTATTACCTTGCTTGGAAATAAGTTAAGGGTTGACAACAGGAAGGACATCCAACTGTAGAAAATCTGCTTCAACAAGTTCCATTTTTCCCAAGCAAGCATGGAAAAATGGCTGTTATGACAATGATGATGATGTTGGTGAAATGAAATCCACAGCTGGTGAAATAATAAAATAATCTCGGTAGCACAGTGTTTAACCTCTGGAATGTTGAGTTCGTAGATCACTTTTAAAGTTTTTAATCAACTATTTCTATGTAGTTGTTCTATTTTACTAATCTTCATCATGAGTTATCAAGTATCAACATTATTATGTAGATTTTTTAAAGAGAGTTTTGTAAGTCTTCTAAGAGTTAATGTCTTATAAGGTGTTCTCTGTATTTTTTGATATAATAAAAATAGAATTAATTTTAGCAATCTGTTGTGGGGAATTGAACACCAAGAAGGTTTTCCCATTAAACTAATGTCTTTTGTTTCTTGTTTTCAGAGTCCCTCAACAAAGCTTTAGACTAGGTGAGACCCTATGAGTTTCTTATGAATACTCAATGACTAAAATTATTATTAAACATTAAGCATCTTTAACTAAAGCATCCTTGGATGAATTTAGTTAACTTTTTATTAGTTGTAGCTTATTTAAAAAAATCATTATGATCTGATTGAGAGGTTATTAGTAGGAATGGTATTCATTTATATGAACCATTGCTCTTATCAAACAAAAATTTTTTCCATGCTGACATATGGCCCAGTGGCAATTTATCAAAAACAGTTGCTAAGAACAAAAAAAAATAAATAAAAAGAAAGCAAAACAAGACAAAAAAACAATTGACCCAAGTAACTGTTGCTTAGTCTAATGGTTAATTGAAACAAATATTCAGAATAAAGTAAATTGGTTAAAGGAAGAAAGTTATATTATGCTTTATTGAATTTTGTTTTAATAAAAAGTGTGTGAAAAAGCAGTTTGTGTGTCTTAATGTGGATATACTAATAGAATTGTACAATATTGTGATATTTGTTAGGAGAAGGCATCTCATATGGATGTTTAGTGTTTTAAAAAAACCCCCACACAAGTATCAGCAGCATATGAAAAATGTGCAGCAATGGTGATGGAACTGCGATTTCTGTGTTGCAGCCGGTATCAACTATTACTCATGCTCAGACAAATTTCCCCTAGAAAAGCAGTGATTAATCAGTTACTGGTGTTACAAATAGCTGTGTCTTATTTAGTATCTGCTGTCTGATAAACCATTAAACATTGTGTTAAATGTTCCTTTATGGCCTTTTATCATCGTTGGTTCAAAATCTGTGGCTATTAAATCAGTGTTTGAAAATGGTGTTAATGCTTTTACTACATGAACAGTTCAACAGTGATATATATATGTAATGCCAGTGCTGCCTTGACTGGCTTCCATGCTGGTGGCACGTAAAAAGCACCTTCCGAACGTGGCCAATGCCAGCGCCGCCTTGACTGGCTTCCGTGCCGGTGGTATGTAAAAAGCACCAATCCGATCGTGGTCGTTGCCAGCCTCGCCTGGCACCTGTGCCGGTGGCACATAAAAAGCACCCACTACACTCACTGAGTGGTTGGCATTAGGAAGGGCATCCAGCTGTAGAAACACTGCCAGATCAGACTGGAGCCTGGTGCAGCCTCCTGGCTTCCCAGACCCTGGTCGAACTGTCCAACCCATGCTAGCATGGAGAACGGACGTTAAACGATGATGATAATGCAAAGTATTATAAATTGCATGTTAGGGGCAATTGAACGCATGCACACTACACTGGATTTTATATTTTAATTTTATAAAATGATTTTAATAAAATGTTAAATAGGTTTTATGAAAATGTTTATCACAATTCGATTAAGTGATAATTCAAGCAACTGAATCAAAGTATGTTTTATGTTCTGTCAGTTGTTTTCAGTCAATTCTATTCCAATCAGCTATTTACTTTGAAATATAGGTAAATCAGAGAAGCCAAAGATCAATTGTGACCTATCAGTGGTATGGATTTATAGTCAAACCTGTTATAGTAAAGCTCACTTGAAGTTTCTTTTGTCTTACTACTTATTACACTTCATTTCAATAGATGTAGTTTTCAAGTTACTTATTCACAATCACATGCAAGTATGTGTGTATAAGTATAGATGTGTGTGTGTTTGTGTGTTTTTTGCAATGATTTGATAAGCAGTATCGAGTTTTAAAATTCTGTAAATAATAATAATAATAATGTATATGTATACATAGGTTGGATTTAAGCTCAAAGTTTTTGTATCAGGCATAGGGTTTTAATGATGTATTGGATTGACTGACATATTTTAGGTGACATAATTTGCTAGGATTTTGCCAGTCAGTGTTCAGGATGCTTTATAAATATCTAGATGAAACTTCATGTGTTGGGGACTTTAAATTTGCACTGTGGAAGTGTCATGATAACCATAAGTAATTTGGTAAGGCCATGTGTTTTATCTTGTAGCTTTGAGATTTTAATGTGTCTTATTTTGTAGCAGTTTTAGGGAAATATGTGCATGACCAAATCGTAGGTAGATGTACAATATTTTTGGACATGTTATTCATCATCATTATCATCATTTATTATTCATTTTTGTTAAACAAGATAGTGTTTTAGTGTGTTATTGTAGTGCTCTGGGCTTTTGCACATAATGTCTGGGTGTTTGGAGATGGGTTTTCATGTAATGACAGGAATTGTGGTGGGAGGGTGTGGCTTTTTGTGATAACAGTCTCCTGGTAAAATTTTTGATTTGTTGTGTTGATCTGTGCACAATCTCTGAATCCATTCTATACTTTTTTGTGATCTTTGAAGTTTAGTGTATTTCGTTTTTAAGAGATTAGAAGGCCAGGTATAACTCCTAGCACAGTTCACAAGGGAACTGGTATATTATTTGTACACCATTATTGTTGTTTTGTTCTGTTGATTGAATGTGGTGACTACAGTTGTTTGCTTGAAGTATGTTTATATTGTTTTGTTTTCTTTACTATGTCTTCCATATGTATTGTGAACGTTGTATTGGAGTTGCCTGTAACTTTTAGTATTTATATCTTCTGTGTATTTACAGTATGTTTAAGTTGTGGAGTGGGTTATATTTGGTAATATCTGATGTATTCTGGTGTTGTTGGTTGGAGAGACAGTGGATTTTCAAAGTGCTATTTTAATTATGATATTGTGGCTTCTAGGATTCCTGGGGATTTATGCAGTTGTGCAGTAGTGCCTGGAGAGAAGTGTTAGGGTTTCATAGTTTTGATATGAGTAGTTGTAGATAGGTCAGTGAGTGCTGTGATTCCTTCAGGCCCTTTGTTATTTTTGGTATATGCTTGTAATTTTGTCTGGCCTTGAGGCTTTAAGTTTTTAGATTCCCTCTTTTTTGGAGTGTTTGATGGAGGGAAAGGATCTGGCCTCTCACACTTACCCCACAGTGTCATTCTAATAATAAATCACATCATTAAAATCTCAAAGCTACAAGATAAAACACAAGGCCTTACCAAATCACTTACTAAACAAACACAGCTCTTAAGTCTTTAAGTACTCAGCATGCAAGTTCCTATAGGTGTTAGCAAAAAACATCTTTTTGCTATACATGGTGTAGCAAAAACTATTTTCTTTAAAAAAAAAAAATCCCTTTAAAATGTTTTACATAAGAAACACTGCTTATAGTGTATTTTCAATGTGTTATCATTCAACCATGATAGTGGTTGAATATATTCTTTAGTCCATCATTTCGTCGATTGCAGCAGCTTCCAAGCTTCACCAATTCAGTTCTCAACTAAATTGTGAACTGTTAATAGTTTTAAAGAGGACATCCCTATTTGGCACAAATAGTTTGAGATTTTGTTTAGTAGAAAAAAAGTTACATCAAAATATATCAGATCTCAAGTGGGCAGTAAGGCAGATATTCGTCTTCAATTAACATAGATTTTAAAATGTTAAATTAAAAGTATTCCTTTCTTAGGCTGAAATGATAGAAAAATGCATGAGGAATTCAGGATCGTTAGTCGCATTGAACAAAACTTAGAAAAACAGTTACGAGGTAAAATGTTACAAAATTTATTGTCAGTAAGTGAGGAAGTAAGGGAGTAATGCTTAAGCAATAAGAATAAAGAATATATTTCTAAAATGAATGTTTACATTCTAAGGCAGTGAGCTGGTAGAAACGTTAGCGTACCAGGTGAAATGCTTAGCCGTATTTTGTCTGTTTTTATGTTTTGAGTTCAAATTTCTCCGAGGTCGACTTTGACGTACAGGTTATTTAATTAATCTTTTTTTTAACATCTGATACTGGTAGAATGTGTCACATAGAACAGGGTTTACTCTTAACGTTTTTGACAAAAATTCTGTACTTTAGAAGTTATTTCGTCAGAAGTTACAGAGTGACAATAGACAAATTTATGTTTGATAAATGCCAATACACGAAACTCTCAGCTTTTGACTTACTCTCTAACTTCTGCTGATGATATATGTACATATTACATATATGTGTAAAAAAATCTCATCACGCAATCGAACCAATGAAAGAACCTCTACCTGGTCGCTCGACATATTAAAAATAGCAGCCAAAGTATCCCACTACGTAAATCACATGCCCATTCTATGTAATGTCCTAGATTATCCCTAAAAAGACGGTTTGCTGAAGGCTGGAATGTCTTTGTTGATAGGTTTGCAGTATCAGGGTTGATTTGAGGCTAAATAACAACAACATTATGTAAAATTTCTATATTAACACCTGCATGATTTTCACTAAGAAAAAAAAACCTCCCAAAATTTGATTTTTTTGCATGGAATCAACTACCCTGACTTAATATGCTGCAGCTCCCTTATTTTGGTTCAGAAAAAATTAGGTGGGAGGAGTAATGCCCTAATCCAGGAATCATTGGAATTCTTTTTTTCATTGAATGAATTCCTGTGACCGCCTAATATGGCAAAATTAGGTTGCTTAAGGTGAGCCTGGTAACTGATGGTTTTGGGGTTTGCTGCTTGTGACGTTTGGTGAGCCATAGTACAACCAACATCTGGTAAAAATCCCTGCCATTAATTTGGTGTCTATGGGTAATATCAAAAAATTCAATCGCAACATATATTTAAATTAAACATGAAAAAAAATTTTAATATTATCATCACTTACAATGGAAAAATTGAAATATTATCTTTCAGTATTTTATAAGGTAAAATCTTAAATTATTAATTGACACATTATTAATTATCTTATAACAGCAATACCTGGAAAAATCATGGATTACATGGATAAATGTGAGCATGAAAAGTAATATTCTTAAGATTATAAACCTGGAAAAGTACAGGACAAGTTATTACACTTGTAAAAGTATAGGAGAGCTATTACTTCTAGTAAAGAATAAGAAACTTTTTACTTAAAATGCTACAGCCAAAATTAAAATTTGGATATTGAAACTTATTTTATTATAGTTTACAAATAACACTATACTTATTTAAGCAGAATTTGGCTAATTTACTACCTTAAATACAGAAAAAAGTGATTCATTAGACAAACTTATAAATTAGCTGAACAGTTTTGTACAATAAATTTAAAAGATGAGAACTGTAAAGAGTAATAAATTAGAAGAACTGGCATTCTTTGCTGCAATATTTTAAGTAAAAAGTTTCTTATTCTTTACTTTACTTGAAGTAATAGTTTGTCGTATATTTTTACAGGTGTAATAACTTGTTCTGTACTTTTCCAGGTTTATAATCTGAAGAATATTACTTTTCATGCTCACATTTTTCTATGTAATGACACACACGTGTGTGTGTGTGTGTGTGGTAGGTGAGTTCTCTGTTTGTAGACAGTGAAAATATTGTGTTTGGCATTAAGTATTTGTGTTTCTTTGTTGATGTCAGTGAACTGGATACTGTTTTCATGTTCATCTGTGCTCAAAACCTTCAGACTGTCCCGACTGCATCTCAAGAATTACTCAATGTGTCTAACTTTACTTGAATGAGCATTTTTTGTAGTTTATTTTAGAAAGGAATATATATTTATATGTGAGTTGAATTGGTAGAGGGAGACTATGAGGAAACTAACCATGTGTGTGTGTGTGTGTGTGTGTGTGTATAGAGAGGTGCAGGCATGTGTGGTAAGAAGCTTGCTTCCCAACCACATGGTTCTGGTTTCAGTCCCACTGCAAGGCACCACAAATCCCTATAAACACAGTTATGTCCTGTTATTTCCAACTTTAGAGACACCATTTTCATCCATTTTTATCAGTAAGGCTGTAGTTTGTTGGAAATTTTGTTGCTACTTCTGTCAGGTCTAGGCTACAATGGTGTTTTATACTTAGACATAGATACATAAGACATAAGGATGTGATTTGAGGGTCACTTGACTAGTATTTTTAGCATGTCAAGCTCGTTTATTGATATTTCCCTTGTATACATATGAGACGGTTGGGTGTCTTAAATAGCGGCAAAATCTACTTCAGATTGCACCTTAATGTATTACGTATGAATCAATGGAAACCTCTATGTTGTAGCTTGACCTGCTAGAAATAGTTGCCAGCTGACCCTCAAATCACCATTACTGTTTTATTTATATATTTTATCTTTTACTTGTTCATCTTTGGAGAAACATTTCCTTTTAAAATCCACTCCTCATTCTCAATATCATCTGTTCCCATTTTATTTTCCACTGATTCTTCTCTGTGTCTCCAGTAACTTCTCTCCTCCCTTGGTCTTCATCTTATGGCTGTCATACTTCATCTTTAACACCTTATCTGTTATCAATCTCAACACTCTCTTATACCTTACCATGGATGGCCTTCCCCTACTCATTGTACCCCTGACATTGCATCTCTGCCATTGCTCATCATCTTGTTTTCTTACCTATCTACAGGTTCATTAAACTGCTGCTCTCCACCCTTCCTCTTTTGCCACTCATCACCTTCACCTTCCTCTTTTGCCACTTCTGCTTCTTTCACACACTCCTCTCCTACCATCAGCTGCACCTCCACCCTTGTTCCATTCACTATGTTCACCTCCTTTCTCTCTTCTGTCTGCCACTCTCCTTTCACACTCTAATAAACTTATCTCTCTGTCTGTCTCACTAGAGCGAGAGAGAGTGTGTGTATTAGATATGTCTTTTTCTTCCTTCATTTCCAACACTGCTCTCACCTAGCTACTCATACTCAGCTTTTTTATCTCATTTTTCTTTGATGGCTCTATTTCCAGCATTTTCTGTCTACTTCTCTCTCTCAGCAATATTTTGTTCATCCATTAAAACATTTGCATTTTTGTTCTTTCCACCCTTCTCTGCTGCTCTACACTTGTTTATTGCATGTTTCCTCACCACCACCACCACCACCACCACCATAAATCATGCCATTTCTCATGCTTAGATCTTTCCCTTCAGTTTCATTGATACTTTCTTCATACACCACTTAGTTCCCAGAACTATGCATCTCTCTCTCTTGCTTCTGTCACTGAGTCCAGTTTATCAGCTCCTTTCAACATGTTCCCTCAAGTAGATGTTTTCACTCCTTCCACCTTCATCATCCCCAAGGTCCACTTTGACATTCTCTGGCTATAGCTCCCTCTTTACACCGGAATGTAGCTGTCACATTCATTAATAATCTACTCACAACATTTTTTGATGAACCCACCCAACCCACCCAACCCACCCAACACACCCAACCCACCCAACCCACCCAACACACAGTGTACATTAACTCTTTAGCATTCAGATTCCCCTGTCAGATGTTATGTTTATTTATTTATTCACATTCTCTTTTACTCTTTTACTTGTTTCTGTCATTTGACTGTGGCCATGCTGGAGCACTGCCTTTAGTCGAGCAAATCGACCCCAGGACTTATTCTTTGTAAGCCTAGTACTTATTCTATAGGTCTCTTTTGCCGAACCACTAAGTTATGGGGACATAAACACACCAGCATCAGTTGTCAGGCGATGTGGGGGGGGGGGGGGAACACAGACACTCAAACACACACACACACACACACATATATATATATATATATATATATATACACATACATACATACATACATATGACAGGCTTTTTTCAGTTTCCGTCTACCAAATCCACTCACAAGGCTTTGGTTGGCCTGAGGCTATAGTAGAAGACACTGGCCCAAAGTGCCATGCAGTGGGACTGAACCCGGAACCATGCTGTTGGTAAGCAAACTACTTACCACACAGCCACTCTTGCGCCTATATTATGTATTAATCATTGAATTACTTTGTAACTTTGAGATTTCAATGAGGTGATTGCTTATTTTTAGAATGATTTCAGGATAGGTGTGGTAGGTCATATCTGGCTAGTTTGAACATAAAACAGGTAAAATATTTTGGGCCAGATATGGCTGGTGGTAAATGTTGAAGGGTAAAATGAAGTTCACTTGAATACATTTACTGCATATGGCCAATTCCTTGTTCTTTCCATCTGAATATGTTTTACCACTTACTCTCACCTTCAACCTATAGAGAAAGGAAACAGCTTATAGCCACTTATCAGAAAGCCTGTCAGTAACAGGCACCAATTTAACTCATTAGTATATTAGTACATTCTCTGGTAGCACATGTAAAATATAACTAAAGTGCTGAGACAGTATGTATATGCATGTGGATAAACTGTAAACATGTTCACATGCATACATTTGATAAACATATATTAAACCTATCTGTGGTTTGACACTAAATATTTTTTCTATGGGATACATCTGAGAAAGGCTTGACTAGTTTTGACTGGCTGCTGTCTTATCAGAAGTGTCTATTCATTTTTCTCAAAGAGAGAGGAGGGGCCTTGGGCTACGGATAAGAAATACTATGAATAACAGGTGCTGAATGAGTGTGTGTACATATGAGGATTTGTATGTGTGTTTACATATGTATGTACTCACGTAGTTGAATGGTTGTGAAATGTGCTTTGTAATCTTCAGATCACAGGTTGAATTTTGAGACACCTTGGGCAAATGCTTTCTCTCATTATTGAGGACAACCCAGGCCATTTATATGAAATTGAGTAAATGGAAATTGTATAGAAGCCCTGCAGATAGGACACTGTCTGTAATCCAAAACATTAGCTTTGTTATAGATTGCTGTGTTGTCATCTCCTCTGAAAAGTTCCGTGTCCTTTTGGTAAATCATGCAATGATTCTAATTCAGCTCTAGGTTGAATCCTATTGAAAAGAGTTACAGCTGATTACTGAATAATTTCTGTAGAACATGCTCAAAAAAAAAAAAAATGGGGATGGTTTATTCAACAAGGACCTTGAAACTCACAAATACTTTGAGTATAGTCATTCTTTAAATATAACTTTAATCCACTTGATGTCAACCGAATAGGATTTGGACATATTTCTGATGTACTAATGTCACAGTAGTGATGCTTATTCTAGCTATAGTTGTCTGTTGGTTGGTCTGTCTGTCTTTCTATGTGTATTATATATATATATATATATATATATATATATATATACACACACACACATACATGTATGTAAGTATATATATATATATATATATATATGTACCTATATATATATCATCATCATCGTTTAACGTCCGTTCTCCATGCTAGCATGGGTTGGACGGTTCGACTGGGGATCTGGGAAGCCAGAAGGCTGCACCAGGCTCCAGTCTTATCTGGCAATGTTTCTACAGCTGGATGCCCTTCCTAACGCCATATATATATATATATATATATATATATATATATATATATATATACTAACTATATTTATCCTCATTCTGCTTATTTCTGAGCCTCTACCCCAACACTTGCACATGAAGTATTTGAATTGGCCTCACCACTATCATAATAGAAATAATTAGGACAAGGACGAAAAATGTATTTTTAGCTTGGAAATTTAAAGCAAAAATACCCAAGCGCTTCAATAATAGCGCACAAAAGAATAATAATTGGTCCACAAAAGTGTATTGAATAGTAAAAATGTAAAACCAAATTCCTTTTCTAAAGTGGTCTCTGATTTAATTTATCTTTAACCAATGTAGCTTACATTTGAAGTTTATTATTATGTGGGGGGAGGGGGCTAGATGTCAACCAGGTTAAATTTTAATTTCTGCAGGCTTTAACCTAACATTAATAGAAAAATCCTTAGGGAAGTCTCCTGATAAATATAGTGCTTTTATCTTTATCTGCTTAGTAATGGCTACCTTTTAAATGTAAGCACTAAATCACCTGATTATGATGGAATTTTAAATTTTTCTGTTCTTCTTTAAAGATGACAAACAACATGCATTATTTCACTTAATATTAAAAAAAATCTCTGACGGATATCCATATATAAATGGAGTTAGTGAATATTGACACACACGATTGCAAACTGTCAGTTGTAAAGTCCTTACTTAGAAGAATAGATTTTAGATTAAATTTTATAGGAAGAAATTAATCACAAGACAAACACTAGCCAATAGCAAATATACAACTTCACTGTTATTCTGTGGGATTAGAAGGCCAGTGGCCTAACTCAAGAATATCACCAGAAGAGGATTGGAGATGAATGCTGATCAAAATGTCAACATGACATCTAAGATGAGGAAATATCTTGAAAAAACAGGCATAACTATAAACTTGTATCAGATAAAAAAAAAAGCTCATGAGATGCTAGTGTAATAAGAAAATATATCACAGAAGTATATGTGGAAAATGTTAATAAATAAGATACATGTATATTATGGAGACTTTACAGGTTTATATGGGAATCAAAAGAGGCTTATAAAATTGCTATAAAAAGATCGTTGTAAGGGATTAAGCTTCTCTGTGCACACACAAAAACAGTCCTATTTAAAATAAACAAATTGCATCAAATGTAAGATAGTTTGGTAGCAAATATAAGAATAATTTAGTAGGTTCAACTGTACAAGAAATGCAGATGAAAATTAAGCTCAAGCAACACAGTAACCTGTAAAATCATGTACGACAGGATCTAAATGCATCCTGGTTATAGAATCGGTAAACAACTGCAACATTGTCATCATTCAGATTATTTTCTCGAACGTATTGCTTATTTATTCATTATTTTGAATTAATTATGCATTATCTCATAGCTTTGAGATCTTGATGCTTCTCTTTTACTTCTTTACTTGTTTCAGTCATTTGACTGCGGCCATGCTGGAGCACCGCCTTTAGTCAAGCGATGTTGGGGGGACAAACACACACACACGCACACACACATACATATATACGATGGGCTTCTTTCAGTTTCTGTCTAGCAAATCCACTCACAAGACTTTGGTCAGCCCGAGGATATAGTAGAAGGCACTTGCCTAAGGTGCTGCGCAGTGGGAATGAACCCGGAACCATGTGGTTGGTAAGTAAGCTACTTACCACATAGACACTCCTGCACCTATGATTGATTATTTATTTTTAGAATAACATTGTAGAGTATGTGTAAAATGTCAGATCTGGCTTCCCTGAACATAAAACAAGAATATTTGGGCCGGATGTGGCTGGTTTAAATGCTAAAGGCTTAATGTCCACTTTTCCATGCTTGCATGAGTCGGAAAGAATTCTTTGAAGCAGATTTACTAAAGCCAGATACCTTTCTTGTTTCCAAGCAAGGTAATATTTTCCTATGGCCAAACATGTTTGCATGGAAGATGGGCAATTAGCGACACTGCTTGTATGAGAGTAGTATTTGTTTACAACTCTCACGCAATGTCTAGACAAGGAAGAACACATACATATATGATGAACAATAAGCTTATTCAGTTTCAGTCTATCAAATCCACTCACAACGCTCTCATTGGTTCAGGTATATAATTGAAGACACCTGCCTGAGGTACTATGCAGTAGCATACTTGAGACTATATGGTTGAGAAACAAATTTCTAAACCACACAGCCATGCCTGAGTCATAGAATAAATCCAATGGAATATGTACATTACAATCAATCAATCATAAACTAACATTAGCAATTCATTAAAATTAAATTTGAAAATTATATTGATCAGAGTCACAGGCTTGTTATTGGTGAAATTAAAGAAAGAAATTTTTTATGACTGAAACTGCTTAGGCTTCTAATGAAAAATGACATTAGACATTATAAGTGCACATTTAAGACAGCAACATGTAACAAAGAGATTGACTGACTTGGCCTGGTCCTCTTTTATGTCTCATCTAATACTGAATTTGGACATAGTATCTTAATATCGTTTTCCAAGGAAAATCTTAGCAATTAATTCATTCATAAAAAATAATTTACATTTCATCAATAACCACCAGCCTTTCAATTGGTAATGCAAATATGAAAGTTGTAAACTCCATGGGTCTAACTTTTACACCAGGTATACAAATACCACACATTCTGGTTGGTTGTACCTTTTGCAGTGCAACACATAAAAAAAAAAACCCCAAAAAATTTAAAACATTCTTTTATCAAGAATTCTCTAAAATGAAAACAGAAGCCATGTTAAGAGCAAAAATATAATGCAAACTTAAGACAGGTATTGCACTACAGCAATAAACTAAAAAACTGAATGTGGCCTTGGATAGGAGGAAACATGGTCTGAATTCAAAGGAGGGTAGCAAACTTCTTAACTACTGACCAATGTGTGTGTCTACTTCTCTGTTGTACTGTCCATCTGCAAGGATTATTTTTACTGCTTTATAATAGTATTCCAAATATATTTTAATGATAGTACTGTACTCATTCTTGCAACATAACTTTGTAACTTCACAGGTTGCTAGTGTTTATCTTTTCAACTTTGATAACATTTTCCCCTCCAGTTTTGATGTTTGCACATGGTGAAGGGAACCATTTATACAGCTTGATGCTGTGCTTTAATCCTTTTGCTACCATATATAAAGTTAATCCAAACAAGAAAGCACAAAAAAACACAACAACGCGAGGACGTGGAACAAATATAGTATTATTGGACACTCAGGAAAGAAAGAGGGTTTAACGTTTCGAGCGGAGCTCTTCGTCGGAAACATAGGAGAAGAAAAGATCCAGAGAAGGGAAGACAGAGGAAAAAAAATCGCCAACGGTACACACGAGGTTATATATATATACTTTTTTGAAACACTGCTTTTGTTTCAGTTAATTTTGAATATAACAAATTTCATGACAGTAATTTTGTCATAATTAAGCTGATGTTAATATGAAATTTTGATGGAAGGTTTTAGTTTAGACTGCTTGAAAGCAAGGAGGTTGTATCATAGATCTAGGGGTAGTCTTGAGTTTGGTTGGTATCAAAAGGGTTAAATTTTAGGTCAAAATAAGAAATGTCATCTCAGTTGGCTGTGACAAGTGTAGTTATGAGCTGTGTTGAAAAGCACTTATGTTGACTTGATTAAAAAAGTATTTTAATTTTATTCTGATAGCTTCAATTAAATAAGCTTGTTTTCCTCTTGTCCATCATCAGATTAATTTATACCTGATAAACTCTTTTTTTTCTTCATTTAATCATAGCCATGTCTGCATTATTATTGTTAGTAGCAAAGTTTTTTTTTTTTTTATTTGTTGTACTGATGGCTTTAATATTTTATGGTGCAAACTAAGTTTGTTACAATAACTACTGTAGCTCTTATTCATTGATTGGATGTTCTTTTTTTTTTTTTGCATGGGAGTGGGTTCCTACCTTATTTAACCCTCTAGCATTTAAACCAGCTATATCTGACCCAAATATTCTACTATTTTTGCATTCAGACTGGCCAGATTCGGACTTTCACATCTACCCTACAATGTCATTCTAAAAATAAACACATCATTGGGATCATGAAGTTATGAGATTGTTGTACAATTAATTTAAAATAATTTAAAACAATGTGAATAAATAAGAATTACATTTGACAGTGTAATCTTAATGCTAAAGGTTTAAAGGTATGTTTCCCATTTGCCACTGAAAGAGAACTGTCTGCTACTTTATCCCATACTTAACTCTTTTGTTACCATATTTCTATTGAAATACTTTATCTTTGTTTCAATTGAATTTTGAATAGGTAGAAAATTTAGCAAAAATAACTTGTCATTATCAAAGTAGTGTTTTCAAATGTAAATTAGATTTTGGTGACAAGTTCTAATTTAGATCACTTTAAAACAAGAAGTTTGTATTGAGTTAGTATAAATGGTTAATCATCAGGAATGATCCTCTACCATTGAAACAACTTTGTCTGTTGATAGAGTTGTGAACTACAAGCTCATTGGTTTTCAGTTTCATTTTACTGCAGGCATTTTGTTGTATATTTGGGAAGTACACATAATGTTGTGTCTCAGTTCACCTGTTGGGAACAGGTATAGCATGAACTCCTTGAATTATTACTAAAAATTGACTTGCACCTATTTTACACTTCCAGTACCTTTCCATGGTACTATATTTCTATTGAATGCCCCCTTTTCTTTGAACACCTTGTGTCTGCCATCAGTGCTCCCCACTTTAAAAAAAAATTTTTATGATCGTATGATTGATAGGGACCAAGATTAGAAGCATGTAGGGGTGGCCCTATGTGCCTCTGTTCTTGGTCCCTGTGAATTTTCTCCACTTCTCCTCATCTCTCTATTTCTCATCTATCTCTGATTTAGTTATACTATTGTTCTCTGTCCCCACTTTTTATGTATCACCACCTATTGCCCCCTTGACCTGCTCTTATTTCCCTTACACTCTCCCAAACTGAGATTCATCATTGTCCTTGTTTTCATCCATGTTCATTCACTGTATTCACCTCTATCCTCATCTCTACTGTCAACTCACTCTCTCTTGAAACTATCTACCTACCCACCCAGTCATCCTTGATTCTCTCACCCTGTACTCTATCCATATTCTTATACCTGAGGGTATGCTCTGACTCCTCATCTCCACCATCCTTTGTTTCTTTCCTGCTGGGGTAGTCGTGTATTTATTTCCTCTACAGCAAGACACCTGTTCCTGTCCCCTGTCATATTTCAGCTGTTCAACACCTGCACAAAACCATCTCCCTCAATTCTACACCCTAATCTGTCAAAGGCTTTTGTCTAGCATGTTACCTAATGATCTCACTAGAGCTGTGCCACATAACATGCACCCAATACACTCTATAAAGTGGTTGGAATTAAAATGGGCATCCAACCATAGAAACAATGCTAAAGTAGACATTGGAGCCCAATGTGACCCTCAGGCTAGTCAGATCCTGTTAAAGCCTTCAATCCATGCCAGCATAGAAAATGGAAATTTAATATTCATGAAGAAGATTATGTCATGTACCTCTAAAAACTAGTGTTAGGCATTGACTTTTAAAGACACTTGAGCTTTGAGACATTTACATTTTGAAGAGTTATGTTATTCAAACAAGTAATTTTCAGTTGCAACTAATAATGTCTGTGGACTATATATACACAGCAGAAAGTGAACTAACATTGGCTGTGGACAGGATTTGAATTGATATTCAATCAACCAAAAATCTGATATCTTGTTTAGCTCTTTCTTTCCTCTTGGTATTTTTGATTCAATTTTTCCTTTTGTTAGCTACTATTGATTTAGATTTCCCCAGATTTTCTAATGAGCATTTACATTTAGAGAGATGTTCTGCCTCAGATATCAACATAGCTTCATATTGACAGTTTTATCTTCATTTTGTCAAATATTGTTGTTTAAATACCTACAGATGATACCTAAAAAGCTACTTGGTGAGTGTACTAAAGCTTAAGAAACTCTGTACTTGTACAAACAAAATTAACGGGACTGGTTTGTCATTCACCCATCCTATTATTCCTAAGAGGGCTTGACACTCTATTTTGGTCAGTTGAGGGAGCTGTCATGGTTTTGATATTAATAGATCATTCTTTTGTTGCTTTACAGTTTAACTTGGTAATCCTCTTGTTAGCAGATAAAACACACACACAAAAAAAGCCAAAACAATTTGGTATAAATCTGAACTTGAAGTTATTGTTTGTCTCCATTTCACCAATCTATCTTGAGCTTCACTTTTTTTTTGTTACATTCATATCATATATATTAGCAATGTTGCCACCAGGAATTTCATTATCTTCCAATTCTGTAGCATATTACATTTCCATTTAGTGTGAATTTTCCAGAATTTCTTTTCCAGATTTTTTCTTGTAATTCTAATTATGATTGCATCATTGCACGATATTGATGTTATTATCAGGATTGTATTATTTTCCAGTGTTGACATAATTGCTATGATTGCATCATTTACCAGTGTTTATTGGCCTCCCAGACATTTAATAGTAGATATGATGAAATAAAATGTTTGTTTATAATAATTTCCATTGTAATATTTTCAAATGCTTTCATATATTCTTAGATTTTTTGATAACCATCAGATACACAGCTAATATTTTGTAGACATGCTTTTTCTGACACTTAGATTCCCTACAGACTTTTCCTTTTCCTTTTCATTTGTAAATATTAATATCAAGAAATAATTCAATAGACATTTCTTTGAGACAAACTTGTCTAATACAGTGGTTGTTTTTGTAATCTTCTTTAAGTGGTTTTGCCTAGAGAAAGTAGCTGTGCCTGTTACTTTCACAAGCTCTCCAAGACTGGTGAGATTGATGGCATTAAGTTGAAAAATGCAGAAAAAAAAATGGGTATAGAGGGATTATGCTTTGTGGAGGAAGGACTGGTGTAGCAGTTAATGTTAGGCCAGGCGGTTGGACACAGTGTGAGTTATAAGGAGAGATGAGTGAGTTAGGAATGAAAAAGAGGAGGTTATGAGATTAGTCATCCCCAAGGAGCAGAATTCTTAAAGTAGTGATGGAAAAGATTGAGAAAGGAAAGCATTTCTGTGATCTGTTGGCCTGTTGCACTATCCTAGACTTGGGTGCAGTACTCTATTGTATGGCTTCCCGATTGGAGTTAGGTGTGCTAATGGTTTCTTGGTATATGCCTTGACTTTACTGTTAATGGAGACAATTTAGATAAGCTGTCTTGGAACATGATTTTAATATTTTTGCTTGCTGAGTCAGTGTGAATTTAGCATAATGTATCTAGGTTGTATGTGGGTGATGTTTGGGTGTGGAAAGTGAAGGAGGACTGAAGAGTGGTGTTAGCTACATAGGAGTGGGTCTTGTTGAAGTTGGTGGCAAGTGTGAAGGACAGCAGGAGATTTCCTTGGGCAAGGAGCCAAAAAGATCAGCTACAGTTTGAGATGTAAGTTATACAATGCACAGAGATAAGGTCCTTGCAGGAGTTGTGGTGCTGGGTAAGAGATATTCAGTTTGAAGGGTTTGGGTGATATTCTCCAAGTGTTCTTGACTGTGTTCTTTGCTTGAACTGTTGCAGAGCAGCTATGAAGGAATTACTTGGGGTTTTGAGTTTTGCTTGTCTATGGAGATGTGGAAGGACATGACTAAAAAGATGGTTTCAGTCACCCACCTGTTTCCGATGGATCAAGAGCAAAACAGATGCTGCTAGAGCTAGTTAGGACACAACCAGTAGAGATCTGATAAGAGCTGAGGGGTTGATGGGGTGGGAGCTGGGATTATTATTTTTTTTTCTTTTTTGTTCTGCATCTTGTCAACGTTTTTGAAACTGTTAACTGTTCCTCATTTGTGTTTTAACAGTTGAGAAGTCGCTGCAACTAAATAATATTCTGCTTCTTAGGAATTGTTATGCATCTCAGAGTTCTGTAATCCTTTACAGACGTACTGTCTGGTTGGCTTGGCTCTCATTTATCTAATCCCCATCACTTGTAATGTGATAATCTTACGTAATCAATTAACTTCATTTCTTGTGCAGAAGTAAGCTGTTGTTTAGCAGAATCAACACAAAATCTGAGCAGATATGTTGTCGTGCTCCAGACTGAATACATTTCCTACCTGCAGTGATGCAGTATTTTTGGGCCAAGCACTATCGCTCTCTCTTTCTCTCTCTCTGTCTGTCTGTCTCTCTCTCTCTGTTTGTCTGTCTCTCTCTCTGTTTGTCTGTCTCTCTCTCTGTTTGTCTGTCTCTCTCTCCATTTACTTGGCATCAAAACAAATATGAAAAGAGAGAGAATGATTTAATGCTGGAACTCTGAACTTAGGTGGTGTTTAGTGGTGAGATCAAGCACTTTTGAAAGTGAGACAAAAACGTCTGCACTTATGGTATGCAATCTGTCCATAATGCTTAGACTTGCTCTGTATCTCTGTCGGGATCATTTCAATTAACATTTTGTTCCCTTAGATTTTGCCCTGTTCAATGAAAAAAAAAAAAAGCCCCAAAACCCTTGATAGGATTAATTTGTTAACTTTATGTATGCAATGTCTGCAAAGTTGCATTAATCCATTAGCATTTAGATTACTCCGTCAAATGTAATGCATATTTATTATCTCTGCCTTAGCGAAGGTGGAGGCATTGTTTTCAGTTGTGTTTGTCCGTGGACAAGATATCTCAAGAACCACTGGATGGATTTAGATGAAACTTTCAGGAATGTTTGGCCTTGTGACTAGCACGAACTGATTAGATTTTAGGATCAATTCGGTAGCAGACAAGGATTCTGGATTATTTTTCTTGTCTTTTTTTTTTCACTCAATTTTTGAGAGCAATCAGGTTCATTTTTAGTATTCTCATTTGTGAGAGCAGTCGAGTTTATTTCTGATATTCTCATTTTAAAAATCATCTCTGGCTAATTGTTGAGAAGACATTGGTGTTGCCTTGGCGGAGGTTTGCACTCTCTGAGTGCTCTTGGTCACATTGTTTTGGGTTATCTTGTAGCTTTGAGATTTCAACAGAATGATGTTGTAGAGTTGCTTTGAGAGGATGGGTTTGACCAGTTTGAGTATAAAACAGGGAGACTATTTAGGCTTGATATAACTGGCTTAAATACTAAAGGGTTAAAAAAGTACATTTGTTTATATGTATCCCTATGTCTCTTTAACTGAAAAAATTATGTTAAGAAAAATGAAGAGATTCATTGACTTATTCCTATTCAATAAATCTTTAGAAGCTATACCAAATCATTGGTGTTGGCTGGCAAGGTAGATTTAATCTTGGTAAAGCACCACTCCATTACAGTTAAAGTTTTCGGATTATCAGAGAATGACTAAGAAGTATGGAGAATATTTCTAACCAAATACATAATGAAATGCTTACACCTGGTTTGAATTTAAGGCCTTGTATGCTTATCCAATTCTATATCCATTTATCCACTTAATTTTTGCATTCCTTCAAACAGCCACAAGTCAGAGAGATCTGCTCAATTTGAAATTTGGATCAGATTTTTGTATGAGTAGACATTTTTGCTAACACTAATGGCTTGGCTACATTGAGGCAAACACTGCGAGGGGAGTCAGTAAAACATAACAAAGTATGTAGTAGCATGTGAACCAAAGATCACTTGATCTGTTGAAATGACTGACTTAGAATTATTTTGAAGGATGTTTCCTTTCCTCTAGGAATTGTCTAGACCAGTGGTTCTCGACTATTTTTTTTTACCTGTGGACCCCTTTGATTCCTATTTTACTCAGATGGACCCCCATAGCAATTTGATGTTTAAAAAAAAAGCATTTTCATAATTAAGTATCAATAGGAATTTTATAAAAATAAAATAAAAATATTTTGTGTATTGTAAGAATGTAAGCAGTTTAATGCGGATAAATTTTGACCACTGATCTAGACTGTTACTTTGAGAAATATCACTATTCATGTTGATGATGATGATGATCATAATCTTCATTTTAAGCCTGCTTTTCTATGTTTGGAATCCCTTCCTGTCACTAGCCCTCACCTGTTTCCTCACAGCCAGGGATGTAAATGAGTGATGCTGCTTGTACAGTGACACATGATATCAAGACATACATACACTCACACAAGCACGTGTGTGTGTGCGTGTGTGTGTGTGTGTGTGTGTGTGTGTTTAATGCCTTGGTATCTTGTGATAGTTGTGAATGTATTGTCATCATTAATTGTCCCCTTTTTCCAAATTGTGGTTGGGCTTTTCAACAGGAACCAGAGGGCTGTGGACTGCACTGAGCTTCAATGTCTTTGACATGCATTCTACAGCTGGATGATCTTTTTTAATGCCAACCACTTTATAGAGTGTACTGGGTGCCTTTTTTTTATGGCATAGCGCTAGTGTGGTTGCCAAATACTTGCAAAATAAGACACCTCAACTGAGTAGGTAGAGTTCTGAAGGATACAAAAGTATGACAGATGGACTGGAATGGGTATCTTGCTGAAGAGGTGGATACATGACTTCCCTAGCAGAGTGATGGTGCATGTACTTTTAAAGTACAAGATAAATATGAAAGAGAGAATTAGGATAGAAGAACAGAAGTGAGAGGATAGATAAGTGCACTGGAGTGTGAAAAGAGAGTGACAAATTAAAGCTGGGATTTGAGGTGGATGCAGTTTGGGGAGAAGAAGTGAAGGAAATAGGAAATATATACACATATACATCCATGTATATACGTACATGTTTAATGGGTTTCTTTCAGTTTCTCTCTACCAAATTCACTTACTAGCTCAAGGTGTTATGCAGTGGGATTGAACCTGAAACCTTGAGATTGGGAGGCACATTTCTTAACCACACTGCTACATAATTTATTTTATATAATGTGCTCAAAATTTACTTTCCTCCCTTAATCCATTTGTCCATTTTTATTCTTTCCTCTACAAATTTGAACATCAATGTTCTTTTTAAATTTACTCTTTTGCAAATATTTTTCATTTAAATGGAAAATAGGATGTTTTAAAAAGTAAAATGACTTATTTATTTCCTTGATATGAACAGTGTCATATCCATATTCTTATGCTGAATGGTTTGTAAGGCCCTTTAAATAGTTTGTTTGTCTGTCTCTCATCACTTACCTTTCTCAGATATCTTCCAGGTAAAAATCTAAATACTGCAAATCTAGTTTTGTCTTCCCATCATGCTCTGGTCTCTAGTACTTAGAAGGGATACTCTTAGTGTGTGTAGATTACATAAAAACCATCAGATTTGAGAAACATTTCCCCGTTCAAATAAATATATGTAATGTCAATATTTGTGCTTTGGAAAATGGCTCTGAGTAAGGTTTTAGTATTACACAAATTTTTAGAAGAGAATAATATATAAATTAACAAGCTTTGTTGTAGGCAATAAATATTACTCGTTTCTTCTTTTTTTCCTATGAAACTGATTTTTTTCAGGTTACTGAGAAAAATATTAAACATTTCAATATGTGTTTATGTCCTATAATCTCTATTGAAATCACAAATCTGACCCTTAACCCTTTAGCATTTAAACCAGCCATATCTAGCCCAAATATTCCATCCACTTTATGTTCAAACTGACTAGGTTTGGCCTCTCACACCTATCCTACAATGTCATTCTAAAAGTAAACAATCCCATCTTTGAAATCTCAAAGCTACAAGGTAATAGATGATGAATTTTTAAAAATGTGAATAAATAAGCCATCACATTTGACAAAGTAATCTGAATGCTAAACGGTTAAATTTGAAGCTTACCAGTAGAGATTAAAGTTACCAGACATGATGTAGCAGCTATGAGTTCAAGGCTTGCTATTTGTGTTGCACTGTATTCTTAAGCAATGTACATAACCCCTTCATGCACTGCTGTTGTCTAGTCTTACTGTGAGAAGCATTCGACTGTATAACATTGGCTGCGAATATTATAATTGATTAAACAAAAACAAAAGAGAAAAATTAAAGCTTGTTGAATTCATGTTTGCTCAAGAAGGGGGAATAATATAATACACAACATTCCTATGGTAACTTCTGAGAACATACACACACGGAAACACGTAGGAAACTTTATTTTGTTGTCATTTAGTCCAAGGTGGTCAAAAGTGTTTCAGCCACAACATCGCTTAACAACTGGTGTTGGTTTGTTTACATCCCCATAACTTAGTGGTTTGGCAAAAGACACCAATAGAATAGATACTAAGCTTTAAAAGAAATGTACCAGGTCAATTCATTTGGTTAAAACGTTTCAGAATATAAAAGATTTCACTAAATATGTTTTTTCCATGACAGCAGGGTGTGATTTGAGGAAGGTTTGGCTGCTATTTTTACCAGGCCAAATGACTATGTAGAGGCTCCTTTACTAGTTTGAAACTTTAATGGTGTTTGTTACTCGAGATGTGTTAAATCTATTATCTGGTGTGAAGAACATTGGGGAAAAATGTGAAGCACAGGCATGGCTGGGTGGTTAAGAAGCTTGCTTTGCAATCAAATGGTCTCAGGTTCAGCCACACTATGTGGAACCTTAGACAAGTGTCTTCTACTATAGCCCTTGGCTGACCAATGCCTTGCAAGTGAATTTGGTTGATGGAAACTTTGTAGAAGTCCATTGTGTGTGTGTGTGTGTGCATACATGCGTATGTGTTTGTGTCCTTGCTTGACTAGTGTTGATTTCTTTATGTCTATAAGTGCCAGACTTTGAAAACACTGGGGTCAATTTGTTCAACTAAGCCCTTCACATTTGTTGAACAAGGTGGTTCTCCAGCATAGCTGCAGTCCAGTGTTTGAAACCAGTCATAGATAAATGGTAACAGAATAGAACAAATCAACATTTTTGTTCCTTTTTTGGTTTTGGTAGTTATTCATATATGATACACATTTCAACTGCAGTGTTTTGTTTAGTCCCTCTCTAGCTCTGCATCATTCTTACAATTTCCGTATTTATTCTTGCTGCAGTCTCTCCATGCATGTGGAACTGCTGGCAAATATCTGGAAGCACAAATTAAAGATCAAACCCACTTACCTGATTTAATGACAAACTTCTACTCACAGCACTCTTTGGCTTCTAATGTCTTAAAATCACTTGTGCCTTAACAGCGTTATGTCTCAGTGCTTTGCTGCACATTGAGCTATAGATTTTTAGCCAACACTATGTAATGCACCAGTTGAGGCAAACCTATTGATGCACCATGAGTCTGTAGCTGACACATAATGGACTTTTGAGCTTTATAATCAATATGTCTGTGAATAGGGAAAAGCGGAATTGACTGGACTAGTTTCAGTCCTGTTATGGAATTTCAGCAGTAACTATTGAGTTTTGGAATTTCAGCAGTGACTAATCATCTACAGAGACACTGCATATGAACCCACTGTTACTAAGGACTTTGGTAAATTGGTTAGACTTATTTGCATATATAAGGCATCTTGGCAGTTCAGTTAATAAATTACTAATGTGTTGATTTGTTTCAGTGCTGCACTATAGATTTTAAACCATCACTTTAATGATGCATGTGACTACTTCATCTTGGTGTATCTTTTATCTTTTTCAGTCATTAGACTGTGGCTATGCTACGGTACCACCTTGATTTTTTTTTTTTAATTGAATGAATCAACTCAGAACTTATTTTTAAAGCTTGTTGCTTATTCTTTTGCTCTCTTTTGCCAAACTAAGTAACAAGACCACAAGACACACACACAGATGCATGTACATATATATATGATAATGATATATATATATATGATGGGCTTCTTCCAGTTCCCATCTACCAAATCCACTTACAAGGCCTTGGTGTGTGTGTCTTTGTGCTTGTCTCTGACCATCGCTTAACAACTGGTGTTGGTTTGTTTACTTCCCTATAACTTAGTGGTTTGGCAAAAGACACCAATAGAATAAATACTAAGCTTTAAAAGAAATGTACCAGGTCAATTCATTTGGCTAAAACGGTTTCAATGCAGTGCCCCAACATACCCACAGTCTAATGACCGAAACAAGTAAAAGATGAAAGAATTTAGTAAAATGGGAGTCCTTTTTAAGCTGATGTTTGGAACGTAAATTAACAAGAAATTTTGATGTAAGGTTTTTTTTTTTTTTTTTTTCATTAGTTCACTTTAAAATGGGGGATTGTATCAATGAACCACAGGTGGTCTCAGATTGGTTGATATCAAAAGGGTTTAAAACATCTCCATTCACTATTTTTGCTGGTATCCTGTTCACCTTAAAAAAAATAAGAGAACCTTGTAATTTACCATTTTCAAAAACCAACTCATTTATTAACCTGGAGATATTCTTCCACTGTTTCAGTTTTAAGGTTTCTCCATTGATTTTTGCTTCTGTTACTGCTAAAATTTCTGCATTACACTATATTGGTTTCAAATTTTGGCACAGGACCAGCAATTTTAGGGATGTGGACAAGTCGATTACATCAACCCCAGTGCTTGACTGGTACTTATTTTATCGATCCCAAAAGGGCAAAGTTGACCCCGACGGAATTTGAACTCAGAGCGTAAAGACATACAAAATGCCACTAAGCATTTTGTCTGGTGTGTGTTAATGGTTTTTCCAGCTTGCCACATTGTATTACACTATATTGTGGGCCTGTTATCTTTGTTATCTAAATGAAAATGATTGAATGAAATAAGAAAATTGGTTAAACAGTGTTGCATTTCATTTTTGTATTATTTCTTCAAGCATTAACTATGGTACTGTGTCCTGGGACATAGGATTTGTATGCTGTAAGGCCAGATTCCTTAAATGCATAGATTCAAGAAACTTGATGATTATGTAGTTTTAATTGTTTCTCAATTATACTGCCTGGGATTAATAAATAACTGCTTACAAACTTAGTTAGAAAATATAAATTAATGAGTATGATGATAAAAACACTTTACATACGTAGTAAAGATTGATTGGATTGTTAACCACACTTTTTGTGATTTCTTTTAAAACTGCATTTTCTCCATTTCAATATATCTTATTTTCTTAAAAACTCATGAGATTCATGTCTTCGATAGAATGATAGCTTGATGTCTAAGCTGGGATTACCATATTGTTAGTTAATGCTGTATGCAATGGCTTCAAGGTTTTTTTGCTATTTCAGTTGTAATTCTTTGTGTACAATAGCAACCATATCTTATTGTAGCATTTGAAATCTCCTGCCTTGAGTCTGCTGGTCTTTTGATTTGCTTAGTTCTCTGCCTGAGCTCCACTTATGGTATGTTTCTGTCAGTAAACCAGTAATAAATAGTCTCCCTTATTATATCCTTATAAATCCCCTATAAATAACAGTTTAAAATTTCCTAACTATTAACTGTATGTTTTCTGATTTTGTTTTTAATATTACATCTCATTTGCTTCAACTTCTGATTGAAATGCAATATTAAAAAAGCCAGAAGGCGGTGAGCTGGTAAATTTGTTAGTACATCAGGCAAAATGCTGTGTGGCATTTCTTCTGATTTTACATTCTGAGTTCAAATTCCACTGAAATTGACTTTGCCTTTTGTCTTCATGGGGGTAAATGAAATAAGTACCAGTTGAGCACTGGGGTCGATGTAATCAGCTTACCCACTGCCCTGAACTTGCTAGCCTTGTACCAAAATTTCAAACGAATATTAAAGCAACAAGAAATAAGCATGAGGAGCATGGTTAGTAGTTTGGAAAGTTTAAACCACCTTCACACAGATTTCGATACTGTAATATGATGGTATAAATGACTTATTTTTTGCCCCCTCCCCTCAACTCCAGTCTTGTAATGCAAAGTTGAGATATTTGGTTAGTTATTGTTTGTCTAGATCACTGGTTTTCAACCAGGGTTCTGTGGAACCTTAGCGTTCCGCCAGTACAGTCCAGGGGTTCTGCAAGAAGTTACAAAACTGCTAAAATCGGCAGTAATTTATAATTCTCCTGTGCAGATATGTGTGCATAAGACTATTAAATTATTGCACAGGGGTTCCTCGAGCCAGTGGAATGTTTCCTTGGGGTTCCGCTCCAGCAAAAAGTTTGAAAAGCACTGGTTTAGATGTTGTAGGCTACCAGCACTTCCACTGAAACCTGACTCCATATTATTATCATCATCATCATGAGCACCTTAACCCTTTAGCTTTCAGATTTCTCTGTCAAATGTATTATCTTGCATTTTTAGAATGGCATTGTAGGGTAGGTCAGAGAGGTTGGATCTGGTCAGTTTTAACATAAAACATGTATAACATTTGGGCTGTACATGGCTGGATTAAATGCTAAAGGATTAATTAAAAACAAAATTATTGTAAAAATTAAAATAGGGGCTCCTGAGGTGGATATCCCCATTCAGCATTCAACTTTTAAACTCTGAACTCATATTAGTGTTACTCTCTGTTTATGTTGTACAGGCAATGAATTTCTTTTACATGGAAACATTTTTTTGAAAGTTTCTAAAAGAGGCATGAAATTTGGTTTGGTAATGATGGGTAAATGCAACAGTGAACATCCTTTCTACATGGCTCATTAACATCCATCATTGCACACTGAAATTCTTGGTTATATTCAGGATTCCTCTTTATTTTGTAAATTTGGTGTTTATTTATGTATTGGCATGTTAACACACCAACAACGGAAATACCAGTACAAGGAGATAACAGCAGAAGATTTTATGCTCAAGAATATGGTTTGAGGAAGAATGTGCTTAAGTTCAACCATTCCATACAAACTAAGTGGTAAGCATAAGGAATATAGTAATAGTGTGGCATTGAGAGGTTTAGTAAATATAACCTTTGTTCTCCATCCTTACATTGACGAGAACTTGAAGAGGAATTTCGAAAAAAATGTGATAAATTAGAGGAAAGAGGAATATAGGGAAATATATTTGTACCAAAATGGTAGAATAACAAGGAATTCAGTACATTGTAAGAACAGAAGGTTGTTACCAGTTCATGAAAAGGCAGGGTTTATCAGTGCAGACAAAAAACATCCACTGTGCTGGGAATTCTATTTGATTATAATGACAAAATTTTAGAATTTCCTAGGTTTTGAAGATGATTGGTTCAACATTCATCTACATATGGAGATGCAATACTTGGACACATCATTAACGTTGTATTCTGAACTTCTGGGTATTTTGGGTCTTACAACATGCACCATTATCTAAGTGACCCAATTCAAGTCAATCAAGCCTAGGTTTTTGTCGGTGACATTCTACTGACCTCCACCAATCACTTCTTTTCAGGTAGTGCCATCTTGATGCTTTCTCAACAGCTTCAACATTATTTTTGATGGTTCATCTTCGGCAAGCTCCTGAAATACTCAGTTTCATAGGCCTTAATCAGTACAGTCTGCAAACCTTCAGCTGCCAACCTCCACTGGCAAAAATCTCATTCACTTATTCTTGTGGCAGTCCTCTACTAACTCCTGGTCCTTAGTTCTTTTTCTCTCTTGAGCCCCTTCCACACTTTTTCTCCCAGGATACACTTAAATGTTTTCCAAGCTTCTTTTTGTGTTTTTGTTTATGATCAGATGTTGTCTTATAGGATGCATTCTCCTATTGCTAAACTGATTTTCTTTTCTTTTGCAACATTTTACTACTTTATTTACATTTGACATTTTCACTACAGATGACTGTTCTTGTTTCATTTCTAGCTTTGTGGTCAACTGTCCGAGTACATTATTGTAGTCAAATGTTTTCTGCTAAAATAAGTTGCTTTTTTTTTTGTTTTGTTTATTTCTTGCCATAAAGTAGTTTCATTCTCTTTTTCTACGAAGAGATTGCTGCCATTTGTTAATGAGAAGACTTTTGCTCATCTGTCAGTCCTTCCTTTGGTGCTTATCCAGACATAACAGTTGCTATTGTGTTATCTATAGCCAGTGGTTATTTTAAATCATTTATCGATTAATACATTGAAATAGTGCTGATGATAGTGCCAGCCAATGAACTGTGGCTACCCTGGTGCAACACTATAAAAAACAGATCCCAGCAGGACTTGAACCAATGGTTTTCAAACCACTTTACTGACTAAGCTAGGTGATGGATACTATTCATCTGTAAGAATCAGTCATTTAATCTGTTATTACAAATTTATTTCCTGGATGTTAAGCCATTTAGAAACTGACTTCATTAAGGAATAAAAAAGTTACTCTTAAAATTTTAAATCTAATTAAAGGACTCTGAAAATTTTAATCTAATTAAAGGACTCTGAAAATGTACTTTGGTAATATGATGGAAGTGTTCTTCTGTAAGGTCACTGCGTAATTGTCTTGTTGAATTAAACATGAAATATTTTAGATGAATCCTTGAATTTTATTGAATCGTCATAGGAACGAGAAAATGAAAATTAAGAATCTAGAAGCTAAAATTTCCTGTGAGTTTAGTACCTGCAGTTCTGTGCTTTCCATCTCCACTATATTTAGTTAACTGTTCATTATTTAGGATCAATAAAATAAGTAACAGTTGCATTATATAACTAGAAAAGCACTCAGAGAGTGCAGACCTCCACCAAACCAGCAAGAGCAGTACTACAACGATGATGACAACCACCACCACTACCACCTATCACAGTCACCACCACTACCACCTATCACAGTCACCACCACAACTATCAACATCATCAACATCATCGTCATTGCTTCCATTTCAGCCACATACATCACCACCACCATCTAGGGATCATATGAATGCCGTGAAATCACTTTCCTCCTTTATGTGTGTCTGGCACGATGTTGAAGAGAGCAGGACCAATTGAGGTGAAATAGTTCTGTCATAGTGTTGTGATACGACACGAACATTTCTGTAGTGGATGGATGGCATAGGGCCAAGCCTCAAACAAATTCTAAAGATGGGCAATGTTGATGGAATATTTTCCACATCACAGAGCTCACAGTGGCGATGGAGGCAGCAAAGCCTGAGCTTTTTGAGTCAATCCCAATAGTCAAGGCTTTTCATGTTGTCCTCTGCAGACGTCCACCAAGCAGCTCATTTTAGGTTAGATACGGGAGTAAAATTAGTAATAGAGAAACGGAAAAAAAATTTAGAAACAACAACGCTACCATAGGTTATGTGCAAACGATGAATGCGTTTTCAAGGGAGATAATCAAAGAACGTAACATTGTAATACTTCATGTAAAGTAAATATAACAAATGAAAATTCCTTCAAGAATCCATAAAAATTCCCAGATCACTACCAAAATTTGTGTCATTAGCAGCTTTTTCTGCAAATTTCATCAAATACTGTTCACAACTTTGAGTTATTTTGCACACAGACGGACAAGCCAACACCGATGAAAACATAACCTCCTCCCTTGGCAGAGGTAATAAATGAACATCCACTTGACACGATATATCTCCAGCTACTTAAAACTCTATATTAGGAACACTTTCTCAAATAGCCAGCTCGGTTTAGGATGGAAGATATTAAAAATGAAGTTTAATGAACCTTTTTGAATTTAACAACTGGTCCAAGACTGATGGATTGAAGAAATTTACTAGTATTTCTTACTTCAGTAAACATTTCTACTTCATGTAGTTCATGATCTGTATTGGTTGCAGACCTAAGTTTGTTATTTCTTGTTGGTAATTTTATTTCTACCTTCAAATATAATGGCAGACTTTTGGGAAGTATTCTTTATAACAAGTATTTTGTCAAATGCTAGAATGTCATGGCCAAGTTCTTGGTAAATCAATAACATAGTTTGGTGTTATTACTCAATAACTAAGATAATACCAACATCATCATCATCATATGTCCATTTTCCATGCTGGCATGGGTTGGACAAACTGACAGGAGTTGGTCTGCTAGAGAGCTGCCCAGGCTACAATTGCCTGTTTTAGCATGGTTTTTATGGCTGGATCCCCTTCCTAATACCAACTGCTTAACAAAGTGTACCGGGTGCTGTTTACATAGCACCAGCCTATGTGTTTTTCATGCAGAACTGGCATGGGTGCTTTTTATGTAGCACCAGCATGGGTGCTTTTTATATGACACCAAAATAGGTGCTATTACTTGATGATCAAGTAAGAATCAGAAATTAGAAAAGACCTTTCCTTCCTCCTATTAAAAGATCAATTTTGAAACCCTTTATTTCAACTTTAATATTTGTTATTATTGATTAAGGTATATTATGAATTCACTTTTGATAACTGAAATTGAATTTTACTCATATTAAAAATGTAACTTTTACTGATTGAAATGTTTTTTCCCCTTTTTTCTTTTCTCAAGAATGGCAAAAGCTTCCATGTCCATGACCAAGTGAGATTTGCAAAGGAAATATTACCATTGTACTTCAAACACAACAACATTGCCAGTTTTATTCGGCAACTGAATATGTGTAAGTTTCTTCAGCCATTTACTTTTTAACCCTTTTTTTTATTACCATTTTATCTGTTGATATAGATTGCTGTTGTTTCAATTAATTTCGGAAATAATGAAGACATTAGGAAAATAACTTTGTTACTAATCTAGTGTCTGGAACATGAATTAGCATGAAATTTAGATGGAAGGTTTTTCATTCAAGAAGTTTGTATCAGTGACCAAGCAGGTTGATACCAAAAGGGTCAAACAGTTTCTGAGTCCTTCATGAAGAAATACTAACAATACAATCCGTTAGTCTATTCTTGTTTGTATACCGTGCAGCATTTTGATTTTAGTTTTTCAAAGTTTTGATATAGTTTTGGAAAGATTCATCATCATCATCATTTAACCCTTTTGTTACTGTATTTATTTTCAGATGCTCTGTGTTTCTTTCAGTTACTTTTAGTAAAATAACTTATCATTCAGCCAGTGTCAGGAACATAAATTGTGACTAAGGTTTGGTGGAAGATTTTAATTCAGAACTTATGAAAACAAGACATTTGTACTACCGAGCCAGAGCCGGTTTCAGCTGGGTTGGTAATGATAGGGTTAACATACACGTTCCATGCTGGCATGGGTTAGATCTGGTGAGTCCAAAGGTGGAATCATGCTCCAGTATTGTTTCTGCAGCTGGATCCCCTTCCTAGCACCAATCACTTTATTGTGTGTACTGGGTGCTTTTGTTGCCATGCAGCTTGCAGGACTAAGAACCCTGGGGAAGGTGGGAGTCAGCTCTGTGACTGTTAATGTATGAAAGGGGTTGCTGAGCAGGTTCTTGTTGAGGATTTGTGGCTACTTACATTTAATAGAAGAAGGGCAGAAAAAGAGAAATGATCAGTTGGCATGGCAAAGAGTTGAGTGTTACAAATTTAACAAAGATATACTAAAAAGTAGTATGAATACCAAATGATATTGTTAGGATGCTGTTTTACTGTGGTTATTTTCCTTGAAAAATCCTCTCACATAAATGTCTAGTGCTAAGAAACAGAAATATCAGTAGCAGATAAGAATGGTTCTCTACTCTTACTGGATAATTCTCACCTGCTGCAAATATTTTTGTGCTTCTTAGCGCTAGACATTTATATTACACCACAGTAATACTGCAGTTTTACAATACATTCATGTTAAGTAGGATGTAAAGATTGCCATTAGGAAGTAGGACAGTGGTAAGAAGCTTACTTCCCAACCACATGGTTCTGGGTTCTGTCCTACTGTGAGGCACCCTGGGCAAGTATCTTCTACTATAGCCTTGGGCTGACCAAAACCTTGTGAGTGGATTTGGTAGACAGAAACTGAAAGAAGCCTGTCATATATATATATATATATATATATACACATATATATACTAGCAGTATCGCCCGGCGTTGCTCGGGTTTGTAAGGGAAATAACTATATAAGAATTTTTAGAGAGTTACTTCCCTTATAGATGCCAATTCGGGCTTTCTTAGCCATTTCTGTTTTGGTGTCTTCAAGCCATGAAGTTGTCGTTCTAAAAGAACGCTGGTCTCCTTGACAACGCTTTACGACGTTGATTTCCTTACACTCCCTTCCCCACAGCTTCACGAGGGAGGGAAGAAGGGGGAGAAGCAAACAGGTGCAGGTGTGACCATGGACGCCAACTCCGCCGCCATCGACACACGAAAAATTATGCATTAAAATGGAATAAAAAATGATGTTAAATTATTTTTTAAATCGTAGACTCATCGTAGACGCGCACTAATAGCCAGAAGGGCTCGATATGAATCACGACTATAAGATACCCGAACTTAGTTAAACTGCACCGCAAAATGTGGGAGTAGTTAGGAATCTAAATCGAAGGGGACAGACACTCACACAACTACAGTTTTATTATATATATATATATATATATATATATATATATATATATATATGTATATATATATATATATATATGTGTGTGTGTGGTGTATGTCTGTGTTTGTCTCCCCATCACCACTTGACAACTGGTGATGGTGTGTTTATGTCCCCCATAACTTAGCGGTTCGGCAAAAGACACTGATAGAATACCAGGCTTAAAAAATATATATATATATATATATGTCTATGTATATGTATGTATTTTTGTCCCCCTCACCATTGCTTGACAACCGATGTTGGTGTGTTTACATCCCCATAACTTAGCTGTTGTCAAAAATGACTGATAGAATAAGTACTAGGCTTACAAAATCCTGGTGTTGATTTGTTCGACTAAAAGTGGTGCTCCAGCATGGCTGCAGTCAAATGACTGAAACAAATAAAAGAATATTGATATAGTAGATGACTGTTTTATTTTCTTTGTTTAATTGAGGTTATATCAAGCACTGTAAGCCCAATAGAGTACACAGGAAAAAGAAGGAATGTTCTTTTCATAATGCAACAGAAAGCAACAGTTCATTTCCAGTGAAAGCAAAAAGGGCGTCTTCCAACTTTCTGACTAGTTATAAGATCATTGTGTTACTGAATACAGTCAAAAGTTCTTTTTTCATTTGTTTTTTGTTTTAAAAAAGAATTTTGTGTTATTCCCACACCATGAGAAGTTTATCAAGTTAAAAAGTGTTGCAAGTGTACACAAAGGAAGGAAAATAAATTCTCTAAGTCTTAACATACTGTGAATGTTTCTGTGTATTTGTTTATGTTGCCTTACAGAAATTAAGCTAGAGAGAGAGAGATAGTGGACAGTCATCATCATTGTTTTAATGTCTACTTTTCCACGCTTACATGGGTCATATGAAATTCGTTGAGTCAAATTTTCTATTCCTTGATGCTCCTTGTGTTGCAAATGCTTACCTGTTTCCCTAGTCCCCTGAATGCAAAGAGCACAGTGGCCTGACACCCTTTCATGGAAGATTGCAAGCAAGTGTAATTGTTTGTATAACAGTGATATTTGTTTACAAGTGTCATGCAGTATGAAGACAAACAGAAACGTGCAGACACATACACATGGGCTTCTTTTAGTTTCTATCTCTCAAATCCACTTATAAGGCTTTGGCTGACCTGGGGCTGTAGTAGAAGACACTTCCCCAAAATGCCATTCAGTACAACTCAATCCCAAGCAATATGGTTGTGAAGCAAACTTTTTAACTACACAGCCATGCCTGCACCATTACACTATAATTTTTTATTTATTTAATATAATTTTACATGTTACATTCATTTAAATTTTATATTCAAGCAACACTTTAATCTAGAAAATAAAGGATTGTAGTTATTGATGGTGGTTATTTCTTTTAAAATAGTCATTTATTTAAGTGTTTTAAGTTTTAATGAATATAAAGATCCCCCCCCCTTCCTCTTAGTCACAACTGACCGTGAGATTGCACCTAGAAAGTTCCCCTCTGAGGCACAAGTCCAGGCAAGGTTGTTTGTTAGAGACCAGCAGTTGCACCTGCATACCAATCTCTCCTCTTCATGCCACTGATGTTGTCTGAAATAAAAACAAAGGCTGATACAGCTTGGCACCAGTGATTTTGCAACTCATCTCTACAGCCGAGTGAACAGGAGCAATGTGAAATAAAATTGTCTTGCTCAAGAACACAACACACGGCCCAGTCTGGGAATTCAACTCACAATCTCACGATTGTAAGCCTGATGCTCTGACCACTGAGTTATGGCTGTGTGTGTGTGTGTGATCATCATTATCACACGTCCATTTTCCATGCTGGCATGTGTTGGATGATTTGGCAGGAGCTGGCAAGCCAAAGGAATGTGCCAAGCTTTATTGTCTGCTTTGGTGTCGTTTCTAAGGCCGGATGCCTTTCTTTCTTAACACCAGCCACTTTATGAAGTGTCCTAGGTACTTGTTATGTGGTGCCACCACCAGCAAGGTCAAGTAATTTGCAATACAAGACCCCTCCCCCCCAACTTAGTATGGAGTCGTATTGAGAGAATCAGATTTGTACCAGGTAATGAGAAGCTGAAGTATAATAGTTGGATGGACAGAAACAGGTGTCTTTCTGTAAAGGAGATAAGTGGTTATCCCAGTGTGGGGAGGGAAGAGAGAGAGAGAGAGAGGATGGTGGTGAAAATGTGTTCAGATGTATCTTCAAGTTACAGGTAGGTGAATATAAATGAAGTGATACTGAGATTTGGACTGGATAGACACACACACACATTGGTAATTCATAATCAGAGATTACCTATTTAAAAATCCTTGATTTTCATTTTATAGTGTCTTTCATTTACATTTTTATATATTAAGGTATATAACTAGTTTCATTGCAACTTTTTATAGAGATGTACTTGCATAGCAAGTAATTTGATCTGAGATCGTGTGCTGAAACGAAAACAATTGCAGAAACAATTTAAGAAACACACAAAAGCTGTTCGATTCACTTCAACATTTAAGTTTAATTTGTCAAAATATTTTCGTCGCTAAAGTCCGCGACCTGTTCACTGACAAAGTCCGTGCTGCATCTGCATTTTTATAGCCTTTTGATAAAAACCTCTTTTTTCTTTAAAATTTTGTAAACTTTGTTTTATGGTTAGTTGTTTGTAAGTCCTTTAATATCATTATTATTATCATTTTCTATGCTGATGTGTATTTTCTATGCTGACATGATCTAGGAAAATTGTCATGACCCGAGTCAGTTCTTAATCAGACTTATTGTTCTCCTGGTCAGGTTAGAGAGACACATCTCACTTGTATGTTTCATTCTGGCTTACTTTCTATGGCTAAATGCCCTCCGTCATACAAACCTCTTTACCAAGTATACTGGTGCATTTTAGTAAATGATATAAAAAAAAATCACAATAGCATAGCTATAGCATTTACACTTTAATATTAGTAGGTTAGACTGCTTAAATGTAGCTCGATGAGTCACATCTGCCATGTATATTGTGTGTGTTCAGTCTATATGTACGATTAGTTTGATTACAAAACAAATAGTGTCAGAGGTATCATAAATTTAAGAATCAGAATTGAAGGTTTTTATGTACTAACTCTACAGTCCTTGGTTAAATAATATATGTACCATACTTCCTATGTATCTATCCACCTGTTCATCCATCCATCTCTCCCTCCCTCATTAAGTATTCAATACACCCTTATGTTTGAAATGTGTTGAGTTTTTATTCAGTCATTTCTTCTTAATCCATTGATGTGCTTAGTTAACCTAAAAGCTGATTGAACAAAATCTTGGTTTTGATAGAATCGTAACAGATCCAAACTTCTCACAATTTCAAATATTGTGGCAGTGAAGTTAATTTGGTTATTTAACAGTTTTCAGATTTCAAAACTTGTTTTAAGCATAGGGATCTCTTTACACAAAATAGTTTATTCACCTCTGTCTGTCTAAACAGAAATAGTTCTCTTTCTGCTTGGGTTAACCATCGTTAAACTACACTTTATCCAGGCTGACTCCTATTTCTTAACTACAAATGGAAAGAGATGGAAATTTATGTTTTAGGAGTCACTTTGATCCAGGAAAATGATTTGGTTTCTTGGAAACCAAACTAATTCCTTAAACATTCACCACACAAATAATATAGATAGATAGATAGATAGATAGATATCACTTTTTTTAAACATTCCCTTTTCCATGGTTGTATAGATTGGACAGAATTTTGTTGAAGCAGGTTTTCTATGGACAGCTCAATTCCTGTCACCAGCCTTTACTTGTTTCTAAGCAAGGTGATATATTTCTCCATAGCCAGATATGTTTTCATGGAAGATAGGGAATGAAAGACACTGCTTGTATGATGTTGGCATTTGCTTGCGACTGTTATGTGATGTCAAGGCATAGAGGCAATGACATGCACGCAGGCTACAAAAGAAAATAACTTGCCCTAGGTGCTCAGCAGAAGACATTTGCCCATGCTGCAGGATTGAATCTGGAGCTATGTGGTTGACAAGCAAACTCCTTACCATGCAGCCATACTTGTGCCAGACAAAGATTTAAATAATTGCAATGGTTAGTGATTAGTTCAGCCATTCTTTTGGCATATTTGTTGTGATTTTTCATCTGTCTTAAATATGACAGCATGATCTTATCATCTTATAGCTTATCTCAATGTTGTTTAAGTGATTCTATTTATATTAACTAGTTAGTGAAGCACTCAGTGGAGGGATTAACTGATGAATGATTAGAATGCTTACAGCACTGACATGGAGGAAGTTAGGGTTCCAGATTAAAAAAAAAAAAGGTGATCTTCCATTTGTGAATGCTTCTTCATGAATGTGTGCATATGCATGCACATGTGTGCATGTGTGTTTTAATACTAGTACTTGTATGAATTAACAAATAAAACTGAATTCCACTACTCAACAAGGAAGCTTGTATGTGATATTTTAACTCATTAGAAATAGAAGCCTGCTCTCTCCTGTCACATCCTACTGTATAAGTTTTTGTGTTACGAGAAGTGAATTCTGGCATTTGATGCATGGCCCTTCATTGAAAAATAAATGACAAGTTGTTTAACCTTAAGTTATCCCTTATTGATCTAATCTATAAACAAAAACAAAAAAAAAAAAATGTTCATGCTATGATCATCGTATCTCTGTGTTATATTATTCAATGTGTCTTTTTATAAAGACCTTTTTGTGGTTTGAAAGCAATTTGCCTATTTCTTGTAGGTTGAGTATCAATGTTGGGGTTCTCTTGGTTTGATTCAATAGAAAGTATATTGGCATGTTATAAGGAAAATTGAACAAAGTAAGAAAAGGGAGTGATGGTTAGTCACTGAGACTGGTGGTAGGTGGTCCCTATGAGATAGAACAACATAGAGAAACAGAAATGAAGAGAGAGGTAATGGGTCAGGAGTCAGACACATAACTTTGCTGTTAAGAAATTCCCTTTGCAGTCCTGTGATTTCGGGTTTGATTTCACTGCATGGCACCTTAGAGAAGTACCTACTATTATCATAGCCTCGGGTCAACCAAAAGACTTGTGAAACTGGTTGATGGTTAATTGCATGCAAACCCATAAAGTAAATATGTATATCAGTTTGGGAGAGAAAATCAGCGTGGATATGAGGCAATCTGTGGAGAAGATCTGTGCTGTTAGCATACTAAAAATGTTGGTCCATGGATTAGGATAATACTTGAACGTTGTTGCTGTTAAGTGAAGTCATCATCTAAAGTCTGGCTTATTTTTCCTTTGTATAAAGCATTGCAAAGTTTGTGAGATGCGGTTGTATTGATTTTATTGTAATGGTCATATCTTCATAATGCTTATATTATTCTCTTGACTCCTAGTGACAGATATATCTTATGATGTTCTGTTTCTGTTGCATTTATATCCCTTTATACCCAGATCAGCTTAGCTGATCACCCTTTATGAGGTTGATAGAATAAATTTAAACAAAGTGCTGGGGTGTTGATGTAATTGACTAATGACCCTTGAAGAAGGTGCCCCCAAGAGGGCTGCAAGCCTAAGCTACTTCAGGATAGCTGCTGTCCATGTAAAGAATTAAAAAATTTAGACATACATTCATCTATATACATGCAGACAAGACATACCATGAACATGTATGTATAATTATAGTACGTAAGTGAAGAAGGAATGGAGTAGAAAAGCATGATGAAGCAAACAAGAGGTGTTTTTGTAAATAGGAAGAATGAAAGGTTTTTAGAAGTTAGTTTGTAAAATGTGTGTATAGTGGGGTTAATACATTGGTAAATACCAGCAAAAATAACTTAAGCAGATGAACGTCTTCATGTGCACATGCACACCAGGTTGTAAACATTCGTTAAGGTGCCACTAATCACAAAAATAAAGGAAGTAAAAACAAGGGTTGCCATAAGGGAAAGAGAAAGAATTAAGAAACATATATTTTCATTGATGCTGGTAGGTGAAGCTGTTCTAATGCAGTGACCCCCGCAACCTTTTTTGCACTACAGAGGGATCACATGCATGGTGTATAATTTAATGCTTAATACATATATGATTATAGACATAGATAGACATATATGATACAAAAACACCCTGCAGACTGTGATAGTCAATAACATAGAAGTAGAATTAAAAAATTTATTCTTTCTGTGCTGCCTGGTATCAAATGATCCACAGCTCAATAATGGTCTGCAGCCGAGTGTTCTGAAGGCAGTACTCTTTATGCTTGTGAATATGAGTCAGTCTGAGACACGCTGGTCGACAGGTTAGAAGTGTCCTTGAATTTGCTGATACTTAGGTGTTAAGTGTTTCTTCTGTGTATAACGCATTGCAAATCTTATTTGTGGTGCAGTTGTATTGATTTTATTCTAATGGTTTTGTTTCTTACAATACTATTCTCTTGACTCCTAATACATCATTGGCGTGTTTGAGAGAAAGTCATCATGCTAATGATAATGATTTCTTACATTATTACACAGATTTGTTATCATCACAGACTTGTTGGGGAAGAATTCGAGTTGATTGACTTCATCATAACTTTCTGCGGGTCCAAATACTTTTGTCTCCTGTTCAGAGCTAAAGAGTGTCAAAACCTATGGAGCTAATACTACAAGACAATTTTAAAATTATTTCTGGACTCCCCCTCCTCCTCCTCATCATCAATAATGTTTTACTTTATTTGTCACTAGGCAATTGATGTGTAGGACATTATATGGACAGGCTATAACCCAAAAAGTGTAGGGGACTGTGGTGCACACTTACACACACACACACACACACATATATATGTTTAGGCACAGAATTACACTATTATATGTATATATATGTTTTGTATGTTATGTGTTAGCATGCTTATAATGGCTTATATATGCCCTCTATTTAGATATGTGTTGGCTTTGATGAAGAGTATTATTGACCTTGGAACTTGTCTCTTTCACATTAATACTTTATATTATATATATATATATATATATATATATATATATATATAATTTATAAAAATATGGTAAAGTAAAAAAATTCACTTTACCACACACCGAACTTTTCAGAAATAGCAGCCAAAAGTTTGGCTATTTCTTCAACTGCAAATAAAAGTCTCCAGACAATGCATACTCAGAAAAAACTCACATAGGTATAAGGGAAAAACAATGAAAGATCACATCCATATACCTTATACCTATGTGAGTTATTTTCTGAGTATGCATTGTCTGGAGACTTTTATTTGCAGTTGAAGAAATAGCCAAACTTTTGGCTGCTATTTCTGAAAAGTTCGGTGTGTGGTAAAGTGAATTTTTTTACTTTACCATATTTTTATAAATTAATACTTCAAATATACCGTAAATGGTCTTTACATACCGAATACTGCTTGGTCGAATTTATTAACAATTAATTAATTCTACCCCTTTTTTGATAACAATATATATATATATATATATATGAGAGAGAGAGAGAGAGATTTAAAACTAATTGTTTTCCTCCTTATATCTTACCTTTTACTTGTTTTATTCATTACATTGTGACTATGTTGGGACACTACCTTGAAGAATTTTAGCCAAATTAATCAATCCCAATACTTATTCTATTGGTCTGCTTTGCTAAACCACCAAGTTACAGGAACATAAATGCACAAACACCAGTTCTCAAGCAGTGGTGGGGGACAAACATGGACATGCTCACTCTCACACACACAATGAGCTTCTTTCAGTTTCCATCTACCGAATCCACTCACAAAGCTTTGGTTGGCCCAAGGCTATAGAAGAAGACACTTGCCAAAGGCGCCATGCTGTGGGTAGGAAGCAAACTTCTTAATAGACAGCCATTTCTGTGCTTATAACCACATTAAATTTTTAGACAGTTTAGCATTTTGCTTATCTATTGCTGTATTTGTTTAGTTCCTGGTCAATTATAATTGATCCAATTTAAGATCAAAGACACTTGACTGTCCCACTTTTTTTTCTTTGCTGGCTTAGTGTTATCTATGACTATATTATCTCTTGTGTTTTCCCTTTTCTGATGCCATAGTGCATGATTTGCAAGAAATTTGGCCGATATTTTTTAACAATTCAATCATTCACTTCAAGGCTCCATTGTATATGTGAATTGACACTAACAAAAGCTGAGTGAGGTTTAAAATATTGATTGAAAATAGACCTAAAGTCATCATATGTGTCATTGAACAGTGTATACAATCTATATAGAGCTTACCTAATTATCACAAATTTGCACTTTGCTAATTACAACAATAGGCATATGAAAATAAATGTACTGTAAGTTAATTGAAATATCTTGACCTATATATTATACAACCCCTGATAGAATCATCACCAGCACTCCTGCTAAGCTGTACACTTGTATATCCATACGTTTTGCAACTAGGAATGGTCGGGGGGAATGTTTGCACACAAGGTTTTCAGCAAGAAATTAGGTTTTAATTTATTAATGGAAGCAATCTGAGAGATGTTTACTCTCAGGATAATGCCATGGCTGTGTGGTAGGAAGCTTGTTTCCTAACCACATGGTCCCAGGTTCAGTCCCACTGTGTGGTACCTTGGGCAAGTGACTTCTCTAGCCTCAGGCCAACCAAAGCCTTGTGAGTGGATTTGGTTGACGGAAACTGAAAAAGGCCTGTGTGTGTGTGAACACACATATATATGTATATGCATGTATATATATATATATATGTATATATATATATATATATATATATATATATATATGTCTGTGTTTATGTCCCTGTAACTTAGCAGTTCGGTAAAAGAGTCCGATAGAATAAGTACTAGGCTTACAAAGAATAAGTCCTGGGATCAATTTCTTTGACTAAAACCCCTTTCAGGTGGTGCTCCAGCATGACCGCAGTCAAATGAGTGAAACAAGTAAAAGAATAAAGGAACACACACACACACACAAAATCCAGACATCAGATTTTTCTCCATTTTTTTCCCCTTCTCCATTCGTTTTCTTTTCTCATTTCTTTCAGTAGAAGAATGTAGGCTCAAAACATCAAAGACTTCTTCCATTTTTCCTGAGCATCAAACTAATACAGCCTGTTTGTTGTTTCCTTACCTGTCTCTGTCTTTTTTTGTTGCTTTTGTTTTTTGTATAATTTTGAACCACATCCACACACTTATAAATATGTATGTATGTATGAATGTATGTATCTGTGTGTATGTGTGTGTCTTTGTGTTTGTCGTTTGTCCACCAACACTACTTAACAACCGGTGTTTGTCTGTGTCTCCATTATTTAGCAGTTTGGCAAAAGAGTCTGATAGAATAAGTACCAGATGTAGAAAAATAAATACTGGGTTGATTTGATTGACTACACACTTCACGGAGGTGCCTCTGCATGGCTGCTGTCCACTGATTGAAACGAATAAAAGATAAATGCAAGTTTCTATGGACATCCATTGTAAGAAAAATTAAGGGATCATTGTTTGTCTCTGATGCAGACATATAGTTCTGTGCCCATCCTGCAGTTGAATCATCCAAAGATACCATTTGGATGAAAGCTAACAATCGTAGGTTAGTGTCATCTTTTTAATGCTCTGTACATTAAATATGTTATTTAGAGTAATTAGAAATATATATGTTCTGATTAAAAAATACAAAATGAAAACAAAAAATCATTAGTTAATGATTAATATTAAGAAGATATTTTTGCTTCGATTTTCTGGTATGTCTGGAAATCACATTTTGAGCTCTAACTAGGAAGCCTGTAAATAGTTGCTCAACCTGTTGGAAACAGCTGTCAAGTATATACAAGCAAATTTGCCTTAAATTACACTATACTTTCTCAAAGAAGATGGATACATTCTTCTCAAAAGTTCCCATGCAATTGCTTATTAGTCAAATGATCTCTCCAGGTAACATTCAAAGCCACTCTTAGCATGTGAGTGTAGGTTCCATTAAATCTTTTTTCCCAATTTTGAGGTAAGGGTCCATGCTGAGCAGCCATACAACAGAAGAGGTAACAGCTGCTTGAAAGAGGCCCCTTTTCATATTATCTGGAAGTCTAGATTTTCCTGCTGCAGATAACCTTCATCCATTATCAGGCATTGTTAAAGAGTGTAGAGTCATATTTGCAGGGCATTGCTGGAGAGTTAAAGACAAAATTGTTAGTGAATTTCTTTTGTGGGAGCTTACACAAGGAAGAGCTAGCAGGAGATGACAAGCCAAGACCTGTATGAAGCAGATTTGTGATGACAAACTACAATCCCTCTGACCTGCCAAATATGATGAAGAACAATAGAATTGCATGGCAACAGAGAGTCGTAGGAATTGATACAAGCAGTGTGACCAGATGATGATGACATTGCATGTAGTATTGTTTTAAGTTATATACAAAAATGACATAGGTGGCTACAGCTAGAATACGTTTGATTATAGATTTGCTTGATCATGGGTAAACAACAGCAACAGATTGTAGCCATTCTACATTTGAATTCAGTTTAATTCAAATGAGGTAATTTTGAATGGAATAATGTCTCCATATGGTTACTAATCTCATAAACTGTATTTGCTGTATACAGCTGATATTGTAGCAACTCTGTATGAGCATAACTATTCTAGTTAATGTCTGTAATTATTTGCACTTTAATGTAGTGTCATAGACTCGATAAACAAAATACTGTGATAGTGCTGCTACTACGCATTCAGATATCCCAGACTACATTAAAAATAGGCCACTCGACTAGTAGCCATGAAGTCACTTGCTAACATGCACCAACCTGTGGCTCACTGCTGTGCTGACTTCTCACTCAGCCTTTTTCTAATGCTATGCCTACGACCATTGTCCTCCTCTTTGTTCAGTCCCTCACCTCGGAACACTGTCCTTTTAGAATACTCTCTCAGCAGCTGAGTATCCCTAATCTTGCAAGCTCGTAAGTGCTGGTGCCACATAAAAAGCACCATACCGGTGCTGTGTAAAAGAACCCAATACACTCAGTAAAGTGGTTGGTGCTAGGAAGGGCATCCAGCCTCAGAAACCATACCAAAACAGACGTGGAGCCTGAACAGCCTTTCAACTGGTCAGCTTCTGTCAAACCATCCAAACCATGTCAGCATGGAAAATGGACATTAAAGGACTATTGCTGTTGTTGTTGTTCAGTTTATCAAATCCAGTCGCATGGCTTTGGTCAGCTTGAAGCTATAATAGGAGACAGTTCCCCCAAAGTGTCACACAGTGGGACTGAACCTTGAACCATGTGTTGGTAAGTAAACTTCTTACCACAGAGCCACACCTGCACCTGAGTTGAATTTAAACTTAATCGGGTATGAAACCTAAGCCATTTTATCGAAACTTTTTTTTATTATTATTATTTGTATGTGTTTGGACCAACAAAATGAAACCAATATATGGTCGGAAACTATGCTGTGTGAGAATTGAACATTCATCATAATTCAACTAATTAATCATGCATTCATTGTTGACATTTAGTTAGTATTGCCATAGATTTCCAGATCTATTAAATTTCTCAGCATTATTATCTAAGGATTGTGATATTTAAGTAAGGTGTTTGTTACACCGTTATACCTTATTAATCTTTGAAGCCTTTAATTATGTTTGTATTTTTATTTAACTCAGTAGTAAGATAATCATTCCTATAGCATCAAGGCTATGTGTTGCATTTACTAATAACTTTTCATCATCGCATAGCCCACTCACATTAATTTCTGATGTAGTATGTCAATTTATAGGAGAAAGAGAGAAGACAGCTTGCTATCCCTGCAATTTTAATGAGTTGTTAATGATGTTAGAATATGTAATGTCTACAAATGAGAATTTAAAAAAATAGAAAAAAGAGTGCAAACTTAGAAGTAACCCTCTTCTAAGTTGATTTGTACAATACTAGTCTTTTGTTATGCACAGGGCATTTTAACCCTCTTATTGTGGAAATCAGATATATCCTCTCAATACTTCATTATTCTTACTGCAGAAAGCAGGTTTTTAAAAAAAAATATACTAATCTATCTTTTGTTGAGGAATGCCATATTTGAAGCCATTTTCATTTGAGGTTTATTGAGGCAGTGTGACTTGCAGAAAATACCAGTTCTATTTATTTTTAGTAGGTATTTAACATCATTGCTGGAATAACCGTGAAAGTTAATTTCCCAGTCAAATTGTTAAATGAGGAGCAGTGTAAGGCTTGACTAACTCAATCCATTGTTGTTTGTTTTTAAATTATCTTTTTATTTTATTTTCATAATTTCGCTTTTATACTTTTTACCTTAAGGCCTGACTATTACTTTCTTTTGAGATTTCTCTGCCTGGGCTTAGACTATTCTAAGAGATCCTCAATCAATTATAGCCTTATCATCTACAGTTTTGTCATTAATGAATTGAGATTAAGCTTTACATTTTAATCTAAATTATAATCATTTTAGCTTAACCATTTAGCATACTCTCTTTCTCTTTTTCTCTCTTTTACTTGTTTCCCTCATTTGACTGCGGCCATGCTGGAGCACCGCCTTTAATCGAGCAACTCCACCCCGGGACTTATTCTTTTTTGTAAGCCCAGTACTTATTCTATTGGTCTCTTTTGCCGAACCGCTAAGTAACGGGGACATAAACACACCAGCATCGGTTGTCAAGCAATGCTAGGGGGACAAACACAGACACACCCACGCATATATATATCTATATACACATATATACGACAGGCTTCTTTCAGTTTCCATCTACCAAATCCACTCACAAGGCTTTGGTCGGCCCGAGGCTATAGTAGAAGACACTTGCCCAAGATGCCACGCAGTGGGACTGAATCCAGAACCATGTGGTTGGTAAGCAAGCTACTTACCACACAGCCACTCCTACTATTTATGTATACTTTATGGAATTTTATGCTTATCATTTACAACATTAAAAATTACTGCTGCTGAACATGCCTATGCTCTACATTTCAACTGTATAAAATTATAGTTGTATTACTTGTTTTAGAATATAAATTTACTGATTACAGGTATATTAGGTGTAGGTGTGTCTGTGTGCTAAGAAGTTTGCTTCCCAACCATATAGTTTCAGGTTCAGTCCTACATGGGTATATGTCTTCCACTATAGTCACAGACTGACCAAATTTTTTTGAGTGGACTTGATTGATGGAAACTGAAACAACCCCCTTGACTGTCAGTGTTTGTTTGTTTATGATCCCATAATTTAGTAGTTTGGCAGACGAAACCAATAGAATAAACACCACACTTAAAAAAAAAAAGTGGTGGTCTGAGATTGCTTTGTTTGACTAAACCCTTCAAGGTGGTGTCCCAGCATGGCCACAGTCTAATGACTGAAACAAGTAAAGGGTATTGGTATGAAGTCAAATGGTTTTTGGATTGACATTCTTCTAGATAATGATTTTTTCTCAGTTTGTTTCTGAACAATAAAACTTAATTAGAAAATTTTAAAGCATTTATATTGAATTATCATTAGATTTAGCTGTAGATTTTACATTGTGAAGCACAAAAGACTTCTGTTTTAGTACGGTACAGTATTTAATTGTTGTTTTTTGTTAGCTGCAAGCTGGCCTTCATTCAGCAAACCTGTGGCCAAATAGTTTTTTAGCTGTTACCACCCTGACTTTAAAAAAAAAAAATTGTGACTGCATTGCCTAATGTGTCCTTAATTTTTTTTAAGAGGGTAAGGTATAATTTGAATGAGATTTGGCTGCTATTTCTAGGATGTCCGTTTTGAGAGGTGAAATAAAAGAATGAGTTAAAACACCAAAATTTAAGTTTTGACAAGTGCTTCATTGAATTCTTTCCCAAGTTTTAATTTCAATGCAAACATTGTATAGTGTTTTATAGGAAAATAGTTATCTTAACATCATTTGAGTAAGCAACTGGCTTTCTACTTGTCTTTCATACATGTTAAATGCTATTGAGTCCAGATATAGGTACATAGAGTGGTTGTGGAACTAATCTTGGCTCTAGAAAAGAAAGGCAGTGGAGGTATAGTTGTTAAGATAATCATGGCAACCATTTTAACAGAAGGGGAAACAAACTCACTTCATTGAAAAATGCTGCTGTGCTTTAAATTGTATGACAGATGATATTTATTAGTTATCCAGAACTAGATAAAGAAATTGCTGAATGCAGTTGAAAAAATATTAGGTCATTAATGGCTTTATTTCATTTTTTTTTTTTTAATGAACTAGCTACCATAAGTATGTTTATATAGAAACTGGGAATGGAACAATGGGACACAATGCTTTCATTATTTAATGATTTTCGTTCTTTAATACTTGTGGACATTTTTTTCTGTAAATGTTTTGTGACGTATTATATATATTATTGGAAAGAAAGATGCATTCTGGAAACCATTCAGATTATGTAGATTTGTGTTTGAAACTTAATAAGGTTCTTCTGATGCTTTATCATGTTGAACATTGATGAAAATGAAACAAATAAAACAATATTTGTAATAGTAATCGTAGATGGTTCCAATTACATCTTGTTGTTGAGCAGCTTTCATTTTATTAGAAATAAATTGAATTTTTACAACCTTCTCAAAAATAATTATGGTTCATAACAGTGAATGAATAATGGTGGTAGTAGTAGTAGTAGCACCTGGCAAAAACCCCCAGCAAATTCACTATTCTTGATAAACATTTCAAAAGAAAACTACAGTGTGCACTTATTATTATTATTATTATTATTATTATGGTGGTGTGGTGGCGAGTTGGCCGAATCATTAGCATGCTGGGCAAAATGCTTTGCAGTATTTCTGAGTTGAAATTATGCTGAGATCAACTTTGCCTTTTTCATCCTTTCAGAGTCAGTACTAGTTGAGTACTAGGGTTGATGTAACTGACTTACCCCTCCCCCAAAATTTCAGGGCTTGTGCCTATTGTACAAAGGATTATTATTATTATTATTATTATTTCTAATATAAGCACTTGGCTGGTACTTCATTTTATTGACTCTGAACGAAAGGCGAAGTTGGCCATGGTTGGATTTGAACTCAATGTAAAGAGCCAGAACAAATAGCTTAGGGCATCCTGCTCTGTATACTAATAAGTCTGTTAGTCCACTGCCCTTAATCTTTTCTACTGTAGGCACAAGGCCTGAAATTTTGGTAGAAGGGGCTAGGTGCTTGCATCAACCCCAATACAGCATTCAGGCTATTCTCATTTCTTTATTGCCCACAAGGGGCTAAACAAGGACAGACAAAGGGTTTAAGTTGATTACATCGACCCCAGTGCATAACTGGTACTTAATTTATCAATCCTGAAAGAATGAAAGGCGAAGCCAACCTCAGCAGTATTTGAACTCAGAACGTAACAGCAGACAAAATACCACTAAGCATTTCTGCCAGCTCGCCGCCTTCTGTCAGGCTATTCTCTCAAACATAATGCCTATTTGTTCACATTATTTTGAATTAATCGTGCATTACTCTGTAGCTTTGTTATTTTGATGATGTGATTATTTCATTTCAGAATGACATTGTAGGATAGGAAGGATAGGCCAGATCTCTCCAGTTTGAACATAAAAAACAATTAGAATACTTAGGCCAGATATGGCCAGTTTGAATGCTAAAAGGTTAATCAACCAATTTAATCTAAATAATATTAAATACTAAACATTGTAAATTTAGTTCTCTTGTAATTACAACATAAATTAGTGTAACTGGACTTATATATTTTGTCTTGTATTTTGTTATTTTGTGAACTCTAACATCATTGGTTACTGAATTCCAGATAGCCAATCACTGCTAAACTGCATTTCTGGTTGTGAGGATGACCAGGGAGTGTCTATAATTTGGTGCAAAACACTTTGTGGTAGAAAAGACCTTGTCCAAAGGGATTGCTTTTTTTTCTTTCATTGTTTGTCTTTTACATTTTTAGCTAGTATACATAAGGAAGTACATATATTGCAGCATTGTTACATAACAACATGGTCTCTTTCAGGCATTGGTATCTATAATCACAGTGCAAAATGTATTCCAGTCATGACAACACAATTGAAGAGAATGAAACTTTTTGCTTTCATTCTTTTATCTTTTAGATCAATATTGGATCAGAATTATATAATAGAAAAATCATGCATATTGAATGTAGCCCATCAAATTATTTTTCTTTAATTTTCTTTGTTATCAGTGGTACATATAACTATTCTAGTCTTAGGCCATGTTTTGGGATTTTATCTATTAATTCTACAAGTTCAGTCATAACAGACATTCTTAGAGAAGACAGTTATCCTATTTCTTTGGATGACTACATTTCAATATTACTTTCAATATGTATCTTCAAGGCCATTCTAAGAGCATGGCTAATCAACACAGCTATGGAAACTTGCTGTCTAAGCGCACACGCACACACACACACACACACACACACACAGTGTTAACCTGTCTTTCAATTGGACAAAAATCCTGTTTTACAACTGACAAATATTCCAGCACAATACATACTCAACTGATTTAGTATTGCTGCTTTTAATTGCATGCAGATTGTTTACAGAGTTCTGAATGATTAATATATTTGGATTCATAGATATGTATAAAAGACACATTTTCATGAATAGAAGGTCATTTTTATTATTTGCTTAGTCTAACAACTTCTCAGAAAAAAAAAAAAAAAATCTGACCCTCCGATTAAGGTAGAGAAACTATCTGCAAAACAATGTGGTGACTGCATTGAAATACAAATCTAAGATGTTGTACTAAAGCATCTTATTAAATTTAAATGTTGAATCTTACATTTCCAAATGCCATGGAATCTTATGAAAAGCTCTTTGCATTTTTCTTTAACAACATTTGAGATGTTCTGTTATAGGTAGTATTAGTTCCTTAATTAGACACAAAGCCACAAATATATAAGAAAATGTTATATTCAAGTGAATTTACACTAATATGCTACTGGTATTTGTTTTATGAATCCTGGAGAAATGAAAGATAAAGTCAACTTTGTAACAAGATTTGAATTTGGTATAGAAGGGAGTAATTAAATCCTGCAAAGTTCAGAGTTCTGCTGTTTATGTTATTGTTCTTTAACCCTTTCGATGCCAACCCATCTCAGATTGCCCCTAGTTTTGTGATACATTCAGTTTTAAAGTGATGTAAATTAAAACTTTCCATCAAAGTTTTGTGTTGATTTATATTCCAAAACACCAACTAAATAATGAGAAGATAATGTCACTAAATTCTTCATTATTTTCAAAATTAATTGGTGTGAGAAGGTGTTTCATCTAAAGTATGGCAATGAAGAGTTAAAGATGCTTAAAGCTGCTGGGTTTCACAAGTTGTCAACAATGAAGGTGCTAACTAAACTTGATGTTACTTTCACTGATTGGATGTGAACAAGTGATTTTTATTTTTTGCCATGATATGGTAATATTAATTATTAATAGTATTAACGCACTCCACATATGTAGAGATAGTCTTTGCACTGTATAACGCTGTAATATTTGATTAATTGAAAAGTATGAAACTTTTTTCTTTTTAACTTAGCTTTAGATTTACTATTAGAGAAACAGGTGGGAGAAATAAAAAAAGGTATTTGAGTTATTTTGTTGAATCAGTTTATCTCAATGAAACGGCCTCAAGTCAGATTTGCACAAGTAATTCATTGAATTTGGGAGTGATTCAGAAGAAGTTGAACACATCAGATATGTTGTGTGTCTCTGTAGTCTGGAATTATGTTGGGTGTATTTCAGTGGTCTGTTATGGAGGTTTAATTTAATATTTTGACATGTTCTATCCCCTGTTTCTCAAAATCGTAAGCCAAGACATTGTTAGATTTGAAAATCTTTTGATTTTCAGAAGTCTTACACTTTCCATGTTTTCCTTAGAGATTGTGGTAGTGATTGGTCATTCATTGAATGTCAATAACACTTCCCTGCCATTTACCACACAGTTAACAATTAAGCTCAACTAAGAACTTTAGCCTTTGAAGGAATTGCTGAGTTTTTTTACATTGTCTGGGTCAAGCAATGGGTTAGGGCTTGAATTATATTTGTAGTAATGTGTTGATTTTTCTTCATTCATTAATCTTATGGGTATTAGTAATTGTCAGAGTTTAATGGACTCCTTTTGGACTGGAGATAGGGTAACTGTATGGATTCTGAGCAGAGAGACAAGGGCAGTGGTGGGGAAACAAGCTTGCTGAGTGGGTATATATTGTATACTGTGAACAAGTTCAAAAGAATTGTAAATTGTTACCAGAGCAGTAAAAATGGTAGGAGCTATCACAGTATTATAATAGCTAAAAGGGTGTAGAATATTGCTAGGTGAATGCTTTTTGTTTTGTGGTGGTGTTACAGGGCTGGAAGGAATTATTGATGATATGATAAGTATCTTCTTTGATTATGTATTTTATCCATTTGGTTCTGTTGTTGGAGGCAATTTACATCATTTCTTAAGGGATGTGATGTTATTTTTCTAGTTCTAAATTCTGAATATTTGTGGTTATTGGTTGTGTCAGATGGACATTTTTATCATAATTTATTTAATTGCAGCAATAAATAATGTTACTTAGTTCTGTTGACACTTGATAATAATTTTAATATTTTGAGTTGATGTTGTGGATTTAATCTGGATTCCTAGTTGGTACCATTTAACATTATTGAAGGAAGGGTCTGATCACGTTGCCTTGTCCTTGACAAATTAGGTGAACACAGACATTTTTTCATTTATCAGCTTCAGCTCTTTTTACACTAATTCTATGAAGACAGTTATCTTTCTGGTAATCTTTCTTTTCTTCAGCAATTATTTAGCATATTCATTTCCTTGACTTATCTAAATCATTTCCTGACAACAAACTGTTCTGTATTCTTCACTACTTTTTCAATACTTCTATTCTCCAGTAATATTCTTTCTAAACTTCCATCGATAGAAACCATCTCCACATTCAGACTGGAATGGAGATCAAGGACATTTGATAAGAACAATACACAAATGTCATCTCAAAGGTAAAGAAAGAGATTTCAGCTACACATCTCTGTGGATAGCTGTCAGCTTAAAGTGTCATCTATGCTATATGAAATGCTGAGATTAATAGTTATCTCCTGTGATCTCTTTTGGGAACATCCTCAATTTAACCAGAGTTTTATTATGAAAACTATTTATTCCTTGACTTCCAACAATGTTTTTCTGCCTAAGTCTGGTTAAATGTTTTATTTAGCATAACTAAGCAACATGTTTTTTTCTTGAAGACAGAACACATCCTGGGATTCTCTTCTTCACCTCGTATTCAATTGAATTTTTCTTTTTATCTCACTATACTTGAGGTGTCATTTTAACATTGTTTTGTATTATTTGCTTACTTTAGAAAAACACAATCTCAAGAGCAATGAATTTCAACTGTGGTTATGCTGTATGGATATGTCTTAGAATAGTTTTTGTTTTCTTTGTTTGTTTGTATGTGTAACTTAGCTCAATCACTAAATATCAACTTCAATAACTAATTCTGTGAATTAAAAGAAACAAAAAACGATTTCAATGAATATGAATGAGTTATTCAGTGATTAAAATGTTAAGGAGTTCTTTTCTTACTGATCAAGTGAATCAATCAACAAATAAGCAAATAACAGTTGGGTAAAAAAAAAAGGCTTCTTCCTGACCTTTAAAACCCTAACTTGGAAAAACTACTATTAAAATTAATTATTATTTAGAAATGTTGCACTCTAAGGAGTATATCACTGTGTGTGTCTGAGCATGCAAATTATGAAATATTCAAGATATTGTACCATAGAAATGTACAGATATTTTGCCTTGGAAATCTACAGATATTGTGTGCCATGGTACATATAACTATTCTAGTCTTTGGCCATGCCTTGGGATTTTACAACTTGATTTTTCTCCTCCCACCTTCAAGCATTATTGAAATGATTTTGGTTATGTCTGCAAATTTTGCTAAAGAGTCATTGAGAAATCACGAAATTGTTCCAAGGTAAACAGACAAACACTATCATTATTATACTTATGTCCATATTAACCAATATATTAATTTTTAGGATGGTTGGATGTCACTAATGGAGATTTGGCTATTATTTATTCCTTCCAGGTTGAGTAACTGTGTAAGATTCCTTTATTGGCTCAGTGGTTTTTTTAAATTGATAGGTGACTACTTTATTTAACCATTGAATAGACATCTTTGTATATTGAATCAATCCAGTCTCTTAAAATGGCTGTACTGAGAACAGTTGCACATTGTAATGGTTGATCTTAAAAGCTTTTGATTTATCCAAATTTGTTATCCATTTTTCTTGCATTGTATTGTGAATAGTGCAGGTCTGCACTTATCCAACCTCACTACCAATATAAAGTGCCAACCTTTTTGCTAGTGCCTTAGCTAAAATTTTAAACTCTGCAATTTGCTACATTTTGGCCCAGAAATTAATGCTGATGTTCCCTTGTTTTGGTTCTTCCTCAGTAGTGCTACCTCTCCCACTTTCACACAACTAAGAATATTCAGTCTGCTGTCATTTGTGATAGATGGGTCCAGACTGGTATGTGCTTGTAAAGCTTGTAGTATAGATCATTCAAGCAAGGTAATTTACTCCTCACATAACCACTTACTACTGACCATAACTCAGTTGCTGTTGTTAATGTTTAGCAACAACTTATCTCTTCTACAGAGAGCCATTACAGATTGTTAGAGATGCACTGTTGTTTCCAATCCCACCCATGCATGCCCTGGACAGTTGAGTCAAGTACTACTGAAAAGCAACAGGTTTCTGTCTGGAATAGAGTTGCACACACCCATCCCAGTCTGTCAAAAAAATAAATAGTGGGTTTCTTGCCATATTCCATTTCTGCCATCTAAGCCCATTGATAAGCTTTATTCCTTCATGTCTAAGAGTATGTGCTTAAGTGTTGAAGAAGTGGTTGTAGGCCATTCTCACTGATAGCATATTGATCACAGTGCCTTTTCTATCTCTTTGAATCTGTTCACTAGTTTCCCCTCTGATTTATTTTCTCTGCCACTACTTCTTTACTAAGTCCTAATGAGTCTACTTTAATGATTGCCCTCTTTAGAGCAACCCCTGCCATTGCCATTGACAATGGCTTATATAGTTGCTCTAGCTGTTTTTGTACAGAGAAATGACTTGTCTGATTTCCTGTGACCTGACTCCTGCATTGTATCTAGGCGGACCATACAGATCACAAGTTAGTGCTCTGTGTAGCTCACCAGTTTTGAAATCATGGACTCTACACTGGTTTGAGAGTAACTTCCTCCCTTCAGCCCACAAAAGAGGTCTGTAAAAATAAAAGTTTATACGCACTGCACTTCCCTTTCTAAGTGGTTAAAAACAAAACAAAACAAAAAACAAAAACAAATCTATTCTTGGCTCTACTTAAATATTAATACTGTATCAGTTGACTGACTTAGAAATTTGTTGATAGTCATAGCAGATGAGGAGATAATAGGGGAAACTGCTTTCTTTACAAAGTAAATGAGTGTTGTATCACCTGCGGTGAAATCCATTCTTGGTATTAATAAAGTATCTCATCTGCCTCAGTGACAGTATCTGCAGTGATGCATAGATTGTTAAAGCTCTGACAATTAGTCTAGTGCCATTCATTTGGTCTTTCTTAGAACTGAGATTCTGCTTGGACATTATAATTGAACTGACCTTTAACTTTAGCTCACGAGGAGGTAATCCTGAAGGACTAAGTTTGTTAAAAAAATTCTGTTTTTTACATTTTGCTTGTCATCTTTGGCTTCAGTACTGTCTACACTCGTATGTTATGTAATTTCATTTGGCAAGAGGTTCAGAATCCTATTATTTAGTTATAAAGCATCATTACCTTTTTTCTTTTTTTAACGTTTTCTTGTAAATGTAGCTTCTGTGATTATTACTGTCTGTCAGGGTTAGTGAATTCCCATATATAGTTGTCCCAGTTTGACACCATTTCTTGCAGTATCTCATTGGTGCTTCTAATTGAACCATCATTAATATCTATACTTCTGTTTCCTTTCTGCAGCAACTATCAGTTGAATATTATATCAGCATATGATGGAGAGTCTGAGATCCTTCACATATCTTGTACAGGGATAATTTGATGCTTAGCAAATCAACTGCATTGCCACTTGTTTTATAGGACAGCACATTCTTGCTGCGAACATTGCAATATCCTATAAATGTGTTGGACAGGTATGTTTTACCTGAATCACCTGAGACAATCAAGGTAATAGAAGTGATATCCTGCATCATTATCATCTAGGCTTTCTATAATGCCGTCAAATACGGGACGTTGCAGTTCATTATGTGTTTTAATGTCAATATCAGCATCATTCTCCACATGAACAATTTTAATGATTTTTATCATTAAAAACTGGTGCACATTCAGGTAATCCCAAGCCGTGACAGCATAGAACATGACTAACGAGCAATTGCTGAGTATCGTGCAGTGCACTGTTGGAAGCTTTGCCTTCTACTGTGAAATACTGAATAAAATGCTATTCAAACCGCTTGATTAGTGACAAAGTTCATTATGTTTATTTTGGGCATTCTATCTAATGGCAAGCAGTTCTTTCAGTTTGGGGAAGCATTCTAACTTTTACTGCTTCTGATATATGCCACCTCTATGCATTATCATGATAGAGCAAGTTTCTGCTTTCAGCTGTTGCTGTTTTATAAGTGTTGTGAATAACACTGCCATGAGTGCAGATGTCTGCAAAGTTTTTTCTTTTTTAAATACAGCAAAGCTAATGATCTGAAATAGAATATCTGTTTCCATTGGATGTTCTGCATACATTCTAAAGATTATTTCAATTCCTCTACTTATATAACAGAGGCAAAACAAAAGCACAAGCTGAGACTTATTGGTTATTGCTGATGTAAGGAGCAGCCAAATTTTTCGGTGGCTGCCATCTTATGATAAATAGGGAAGAGGTAGACTACCAAACAAGGTACATTAATCAATTGCTAAGAGACCCTGAATGCACTATCCAAGAGTTTAAAAATGCCATGGAAGTCAGAGAGAAATGGAAGACGTGTGTCAGGAAACCTGAGAAATTCTCTATCCTCTAACTAACTATCATAATCTGTTTCCATATTGTCAAAGACATAATGGTAAGGAACTTTATAGTACAGGTATTCCCTAGCAATTTCATCAGTTTTAGTCTAAACTATGACATGAGAGGAGTGTTCTTGTTTTGGGCATTTTGAAATGCCTCTCTTTCAGCACCAGTAAACTGTCTGTTGAGGTTCAAAGATGTATTGGGAGCCAAACCACAGAGGAAATGTTAAGCATTTTGCACTTGAGCAACTTTCATATAACTTCTGAAGGACTGAAACGTAGCAATTTATGTACTACCCAGATTTGTCATGGATAAAAACTTAGCATTCTTATTATTTGTACCCACACACAGTCATATTCTTTACTTACACACACACACATACACACAATATATATATATATATATATATATATATATATATATATAAAAATAAATAAAATTTATAGAAAAACAAAAGACGAAGACAGGTGTATGAATAACACAGAGAAGATTGTAAGGCACCTGATTTGGCTTCACCAAACATCCAGTATTCACAACTACCTCAAAGAACGCAGGGTGGCTGCCTCTGACACCTGCACGTGTCAGACCAGTGGCCACTACGGTCACCCTGCATGTCACACCAGTATTCTTGCTGAACATCAGGGGCCTCGTAACATCCCAACAACACAAAACACAATACCTGAGAGATTTAGTGATATGTAATCAAGCAATATGCATGTCACTACCAGAAACACATCTGAACATGGATATATCAGATGCTGACATACACATACCAAGGTATGTTGTCTTTCAAACTGACAAGAGAGAAAAGACTCATGGTGGAGTGGCAATGTACATCCGGGAAGATATCAGTCTGTGGTCCTGCTGTTACACTTAAACTCAGTCTGTGACACTCTGGTGGTACACATTAAACAGATGAAAATAGTATTATGCACTATGTGTTGCCCACCAGATGCTCCGAAATCATGGGGATTCATTTGAAGAGAGCCTCCAGAAATGAAAGAAGTATTAACCATCCTGGATAACAGCATGCACATACATCTTTTAGGGGATTTCGACCTCCCCTTATGTCAAGTGGCCTGAGGCCCACCTCTTCTCAGGTATGTCACTGCACGGCCTGAGGCATGCAGAATCTTGACCTCACTAACATGCTCTTTATGGAGCAAATAGTGCTCCACCCAAGAAGGGGGAAAAAATGCCCAGGACCTCTGCTTCACAAACAACACGGCCATATCCATAATGTTAAGGTGACACTGACGATTTTCTCAGACCATAACTTAATAGAACTAACAATGTATGGTCCACAATTTCAGTAGGATTGTAAAAAGTTTCATCTCACAATATGATGAGAATGTGAGCATTGGGGAGTCCTTGTTTTCGAAATTCAATAGTAATGCTCTTTCATGTTGTGAGGTGATTCCTGAAATGAATATTGTGATATTACCATGCATTCAACTTGTACATCTCTATTTCTCTAGTGATTGGCAAGTTCTTTGTAGCTTTTTGATCTCAGAACTCCTCCGGTGATATCTGACATAGTTTACATTATTTGATTTTCACCTGCAGATGGATGTCAGCTGTTGAAATAATTTTCCATCATGCCATAATAGGATTTAAATTCATTTCTACTACAGTCTATAATGTTTGGTGTTGCAACACTGTAATCTTATTTTCAAACCGTTATCTCCGATTCTTTGAGTAACTGGTAAATCTGATTGCCAGCCTGGTTCACCATATGGATAAAATAGTGTAATATGACTTGTCAAAATTATGTTGTACATCTGGATTTTTTGGGGGATTAATGCAGAAATCTCTACCAATATATATATATATGTATTGTAGTACTCTGTGGCATTTTCTATGCCTTCACATAAATGTTATTTACTCTAATAATTCTATCTAGAATGGCTATAATTTCAAGGATACAACATATGTTAACTTGGTGGTTAAATATAGACTCATTAGTGATTTTTAAATTGGTTTCAAATTTTGCCACAAGGACAACAATTTTTGGGGAAGCGAGGGAGCCAATTACATTGATCCTAGTGCTCAACCAGTACTTATTTTATTGACACCAAAAGGATGAAAGGCAAAGTTGACCATGGCAATATTTGAACTCAGAACATAAAGTCAGAAGAAATGCTGCTAGATATTTTGTCCAGCATGGTAACAGTTCTGCCAGCTCTGTTGCGATTTTTAAATAAGCAACATAAAACTGGAACAAATTGTTTCCCATCTCTTTTCTGGTGAGTGCTCATCAGAAGCGTCATGACAAATTGGTATATATACTCTTAGATGAAGAAAGCACAGTGGCCTTGTTAAACATATTCCTATTTTCCCATCTCCCACTCCTGTTTAAACTTACTTTTAACCCAACCCTTTTCTCTCATTTATTCTACCTCAGTTTTTCTCTCTTTCTCTCACTTTTAACCCTTGTCCAAGTTTTCTTACTTTCTCTCTTTCTTCAGATGGTTTCAAACTTCATCTCTCTCTCTCTCTCTCTCTCTCATGTACATATGTGTGTATATGCATGCATCACTCCCCCTGCTGGCACTCTTAATATCTCTTCCTCTCTTCCTACTCTCAGGTGTTTAAATAAATTTAGAACTTACAAACAAGACAAATATATTAGGTCATAATTTGTGACTTGTAACACAAGAGTGGACATTTTCAAGCAGTAGACCAACTAGGTCAGCATATTGGTATGTATGGGTGAATATATTCATTTTACGTTTTTTTTTATGTGGCGGCATGGGTTAGATGAGCATGTTACTGAATTTGATGGAAGTGCCAACAAGACTGCTTGAATGTTGTAACTTTTGAACAAAGAGTGGAATGCTGAATAAACACATGCACATACACACATGGCTGTATGGTTAAGAAGTTTGCTTCCCAGTCACACAGTTTTATCTGTTCAATCCCACTACATGGAACCTTTGGCAAGTTGTTGTCGTCATCATCATCATCGTTTAACGTCTGTTTTCCATGCTAGCATGGGTTGGACGGTTCGACTGGGGTCTGGAAAGCCAGGAGGCTGCACCAGGCTCCAGTCTGATCTGGCAGTGTTTCTACGGCTGGATGCCCTTCCTAATGCCAACCACTCCATGAGTGTAGTGGGTGCTTTTTACGTGCCACCGACACAGGTGCCAGGGGAGGCTGGCAAATGGCCACAATCAGTTGGTGCTTTTATGTGTCACTGGCACGAATGCCAGTCTAGGCAGCGCTGGCACTGGCTACATTCAGATGGTGCTTTTTACAACCCCAGGCGTACCAAAAGTCTTGTGAGTGGATTTGGTTGATGAAAACTGAAAGAAGCCTATTGTATGTGTATAAATAAATGTTTGTGTTTATGCTTCCTTCTCTTCACATCACATGATGGTTGTAAATAAATGTCACTGTCATACAAGTGTTGTTGTTCACTTTCAGTCTTCCATGAAAAAAACATAGGGTAATATTATCTCGTTTGGCAAAAGGTGATAGGAAGGGCATCTGACTGGTGAAAATCTGCATTAAAAACTCCCATCTGACCTATGTACACCTGGAAAAGCAGATGTTAGGATAACTATAGGCAACAAATACAGTTGTCACTAAAAGTGTTGGTGGGTGCTAGTAAACCAGCATTGCTAGAAATAAGTCAAAACAACTCTTAACCATATGAGAGCATTTTCTGATGGCTAAGAAGGGAGACAGGCTCCCTCCCTACGATAAGAGAGATGAAGTTATATCAGCGCTGATTTCAGATTTAATCAATCTTCATCAGATTTAGTATATATGTTAGGTGCAGGAGTGGCTGTGTAGTAAGAAGTTTGCTTTCCAACCACGTGTGTGTATTTGTGTCCGTGTGGGTCCCCACCATTGCTTGACAGCCGGTGTTGGTGTGTTTATGACCCTGTAATGTAGTAGTTCAGCAAAAGATACTGATAGGATAAGTACCAGGCTTGAAAAGTGCTGGGGTCAATTCATTTAACTAAAATTTCTTCAAGATGGTGCCACAACATGGCCACAGTCTTATGACTGAGAAAAGTAGAAGACAGAAGAGACACACACACACACACACACATTTATAATGTCTATGCGAGTATGTATGTATATTAAAGTAGATTGATAAATATATGTCTAAATGCACACACACAAGAATATTGAGAAGAGTTAATCAAAATAATCAATACAAAAGTTAAGAAATATCAAGTAAAGTATAATCTAGTATGGAAATTTATTCTATGACTTGTCAGTGGTGTGTTTAGTGTATCCAACAGATATTTTTTAGTGTTCTTAATAGAAAATAAAATGTAAAATTTATTTTCCTTTTGAAATCAGTTAATCTTGCAAAACAGATTATAAGGATTCTTGAATAAATCTGCATTCTGGATCCTTATCTGTCTGTCTGTCTGTCTCTGTGTCCACATTTAATATGCATCCACATATCTATCCTCAGTTAGTTACTCAAATGCAGGAGTCGGAATTTTTTTTAACCAGTCACTCCAAAATATATTTATTTATGCCAATTTTAATTCCCTTGATTTGAAAGGAAGAAAATTATAGATTCTTTGAATTTGAAAGGATTATTGAATCTATTTATATGAATCTATTTGCATTGGACAGATGCAGTGTTGCCAGAAGAAAAAAATTCTGTCATAACAAAGAATATGGTTTTTTTATATAATTTTACTCATGTCTAATGAGTCCTCATTGCCCCTAAGAATTTCATTTTTACCCCAGTTTGCCAATCCCTGATTTAATGAGCTAGTGTCAGAGTAGCCATATCTGCATGATTATATGTGTGTGTGTGTGTGTGTGTGTGTAAGATGTATAAGGGATGATATGGGGATTGTTAAAGAAAGAGAATTTGGTTATTCATGGCATGGAGAGTGAAAGTTGAGAGAGGGAAGATTAATTATTCTTCACACAGGAGAAAAAATTCCAGGAGGCTTTTGTGCAGGGCTAAGTTGAACTTGGAGAGATGTTGGGTTGAGCGATTAGCTGAGTAGAAGTGGCATGAGACAGAAGTTTCACTGCCAAGCAAGATGTAGGTAAGGTATTTAATGAAGTGGGCTTCTGTGACTGTATAGATTGAACATCCTGTTGCCCAATGTATATAGTCACAGGCAAAGCATTTTAGGCAGTAGATGAGATCAGCAGAGGTTCAGGTAAAGGTGTCAGTCATGTGGAAGGAATAATGGAGGGGTTTGGTGGGGATGGTTGCATTGGAGAGGAGGAGTCCAGTTTCGCTGCAGAGGTAGGAAAAGATAACTGGTCGAGTAAGTCACAAGGGTTATGGGCACAGTTAAAAGAGGGGAACATAAATTGTTGATAATGTGGGTAATGGCAGGGTTTGGATTGGAGGGTTGGGAATGTGCAGATGATAAAATACTGGATGGGTGGAGTGCAGGGGTGGTAGGTGATAGAGAGCAGAAGGTGGTTGTGGGAAAAATGAATGGGGTGGGGGCAGTGCAGGTTCACCACGGGATTGGAAGTTTTTTTGATTTCATAATGGAGTTCCATAATGATGTGTATCCATCACTAAATAATAATCTGTGACTGAGTATGAATTACTTGTATTATTTGGATGACTTATATGCTAAAATTAATGATGTGGCTAAAATTAATGATGTGCAGAAATGATTACACCACCATCATCATTTTAGCATCCCCTTTTCCAAACTTGCACGGGCCAGATGGAGTTTATTTTGGCAGATTTTCTATGCCCGGATGCCCTTCCTATCACCACCACTCACCTGTTCCCAAGCAAGATTATATTTTCCCATGGTCAAGGACGTTTTTTTTTTGCAAAATAACAGAAATGAATGACACTGCTTGTATAACAGTGACACTCATTTGCAACTACCATGTAATGTCAAAACAAGCAGACAAAAGTACTCTCTCTAATTTGGTAGACGGAAACTAAATCCACTCACAAGTCTTTGGTTGGCTTGTGGTTATAGTGGAAAACACCAAGGTACATGCAGTGGGACTGAACCTGAAACCATATGGTTGAGATACAAACTTCATAATTACACAGCCACACCTGCACCTATGTAAAGATGAGGTGTTAGTATAACTCAAGAGAAGTTTTATTTTGGGATTTGAAGTAAAGATTAGCTATATAGATTTACTTTAGATCATGGAAATATTCAATATTTCTTGAAATTATAAGAATCCATGAAAATATTTTATGTTGCAACCTACTCATCTATAAAATGTCTTGGACTTTTAAGTGAAAAGTTTGAAGTGTGTTTCGAAGATCTTGAGAATATGCAGTTCTTTGAGTGTTTCTACATTCTGTGTTGCAACAGAACATTCTGATCATAAGTTATGAAGAATTAAATGAAATGAATGTGAATCTTGAAGCAAAGAAGTATTGTCCAAATATATAAAAAAAAACTCTCGTGATTCCTGCTGTATTGATGAAAACACTGCAACCAAATATCTAAGTTTTCGGGCAACTGTTGACATGGTTTTACTTCATTTCCAACTTCCTAAATACTCAAAACTTGACACAGCTATATGAATTGTTAACGAAGCAAAGAAATAGGCTTAACAGCTATGAATGAAATGACCTAAGACTCTAATCCCCAAATTTCCATCCAAATATTCCTGCTATTCTTAATGGTTATCAGGTCCGTCTGTCTCAGGAATGCAATCTTCAATGAAACATATTCTTTCTTTATTTCTTTTTATGTTTGCTCAACTAACAATGTACTCCTTTTCATCTTACTTTTTCTTGCAATCATTCTTGTTATTTATTTTTTTAATTTTTGAATAAACTATGCCTTTAATAATTTTTTTCTTTCTAATAAATTCTAAACGAGCCAATCTTACCTGCCAATTAACTCTCCTACGATATCCAGTTTCTGTTCAGCTCTCATTAAACTAGAAATATGGAAAAAATATTTTATTTTAAAAAGTGGAGGAGTGCTTTGTGGAAGATAGCTGGCAAGCATGGAGTTAAATAGAATGTATATATTCTTTTTTTTTTGTTGCTATGGTTATGTCAATCCTTTAAGAATATTTAGCAACCACAAAGTACAGTACTATCTACCAACTTTGCATTTATGCCATTGTCATCATTACTCTTTTCTGACCACACTTCAATTTTGAACTATGGAGGACGTCAACATTTGTAATGTTCCGGATAAAAATAGTTTAATGACTTTTTAAAAAGTATGCTTAATTTGTATAGTTTAAAATAGATTATCGTAAATAAGAAATTGGTTTCATGAATCTACACATTACCAACCATCTTTTGAATTTATTCCACTAAACTTTGAGATTTCCATATTATTTTACTGAATGTGAGGTTGGAGAGCTGAGGAAAGCTCTGTAAGTCTGTGACGAGGTTGATGGATTGAAAAGTTTAGGAACCATGGGTTTAACTGTTTAATGTGCCAATCATAAAATATGTCCACATTAACTCACCCTTCAACCATGAGTGAGCAAGCTATGATCAAAACTATTAAAATAATGTTCCTTCTCAAGCCATGCAAGGCTCATAAGGGTCGGTTTCCCAGTTTCAGTGTTGTAGAAATTCCCCAGCTGGACGGGACGCCAGTCCATCGCAGCGTTACTCGTTTTTGCCAGCTGAGTAGACTGGAATAACGTGAAATGAAGTGTTTTGCTCAAGAACACAACGCGTCACCTGGTCCAGGAATCAAAACCAAAACCTTACGATCATGAGTTCAACACCCTAACCACTAAGCCACATGCCTCCATGATCAAAAGTATTCCAACCATCCTGTTATTTTTAATGTATTCTTCAGATAGTTGGATTTGATTTAAAGGATATTTCTAGCAGGTTGAATAACCAATGTGAAATCTTGTATATTTTATTTAATGATTTAATATGTTGCATGCAAGAAATAAGGTGGAGAGGAGGATCAGCTAGGTTCCTCACAGGCAAGGAACGCAGGTACAAGATTTTCTGGGCAGGGAACACTGACGGGTTGGTGGCGTGGGTATACTTATCGCTGAGAAATGGGTAGATAAAGTAATTGAGGTAATCAGAGTAAGTGACAGAATACTTAAGATTAGATTAGTGCTTCATCATAGTTTAGCAACCATTATATCAGCCTATGCTCCTCAGTTGGGGCTACCCGATGGACAGAAAGACCGATTCTATGACACTCTACTGCAGACTACCTCATTGACGAACGACAGAGACCTTATCTTTGTGGCTGGTGACTTCAATGGTCACGTTGGACGACATGCTGGGGGCTTCCATGGCGTACATGGAGGCTATGGCTATGGCTCCCGCAACGAGGAGGGAACCAGGCTGCTGGAGTTCTGCGATGCAAATAATCTTATGATTTGCAACACTAACTTCAGGAAACCTACCAGCCACCTAGTCACTTACCAATCGGGCCAACATACCAGCCAAATTGACTACATCCTTGCAAGGCAAAGGGAGAGATGGCTGCTTATAAATGCCAAAACCTTCCCAGGTGAAGAATGTACCCCACAACATAGACTGGTAGTTAGTGACTTTAGGATCAGGACTAGGAGGACAACCAGAAGACGACAAATATGGAGAAGAAGGATCTGGAAGCTTAAAGATCCTGCAAATGGACAGAGATTTAGGGACATATTACTTGAAGCCTCTGACGAAGTAGAAGGGGATAGAGCATCACAGGGGGTAGAAGACAGCTGGACGTTTCTAAGGGACAACCTGCTGAGAGCCACTGACCAGATCTGTGGCTGGTGCAAAGTCCCCTCTCGACCTAGAATAACGTGGTGGTGGAACAATATTGTAGACAGGGCTATTAGAGAAAAGAGACAGGCTTGGAAGGTCTGGAAAAATGGGGGTAGCAGGGAATTGTATCAGACTGCCAAAAGAGAAGCTAGGAGACAGGTTTATTTAGCCAGAGGGAAGCAGATAAGAAAAAATTTGCCAATGTTCTGCGCCGTGAGGACCAAAGACTGGAGGTGTTTCGTGTTGCAAGACAGTGTTTGAGAGAGAATCGTGATGTGGTAGGAGAGAAGTGTGTTCGCATGGAAGATGGTTCACTTGCGCTAAATGAGGATGCGAAGAGAGAGGTTTGGAGATGCCACTATGAAAGGTTGCTGAATGAAGAAAATGAATGGGATAAAGAGAGTCTGCCGAATGTTGACCCAACAGAGGGACCAGCTATCCGAGTTGATAGTTCTGTGGTAGCTAAGGCAATTAGAAGCATGAAGACAGGGAAAGCCCCAGGCCCATCAGGAATCACTGCAGAGATGCTCAAAATGTCTGGTAGTGTCGGCTATAGCCTAGTCACCCATATAGTTAATCAGGTGATACACAAAGGGGTCATACCCAATGACTGGTGTAGCAGTATAATAGTCAACTGCTACAAAGGTAAAGGTGATGCCCTAGATACAAATAACTACAGAGGTATCAAGCTGTTGGACCAGGTGATGAAGGTTACGGAGAGGGTCATAGCCCAACTAATTAGAGAGAGAGTTAGTTTAGATGAGATGCAGTTTGGGTTTGTGCCAGGGAAAAGTACTACTGATGCTATATTCCTGGTAAGGCAGCTGCAGGAGAAATACCTAGCCAAAGATAAGCCCCTGTACCTGGCTTTTGTTGACATGGAGAAAGCCTTCGACAGGGTCCCCCGATCCCTTATCTGGTGGGCAATGAGAAAACTAGGGATAGATGAATGGTTAGTGAGAGCTGTGCGGGCCATGTATAGGGACGCCGCTAGTAGGGTGAGGGTTGGAAATGAGTACAGTGAAGAATTCCGGGTAGAGGTAGGGGTCCACCAAGGCTCAGTACTCAGCCCCCTCCTATTTATCATAGTCCTCCAGGCAATAACGGAGGAATTCAAGACAGGATGCCCTTGGGAGCTCCTCTATGCTGATGACCTTGCTCTAATTGCTGAGTCGCTATCAGAACTGGAGGAGAAGTTTCAGGTGTGGAAACAAGGATTAGAATCGAAGGGCCTCAGAGTCAATCTAGCTAAAACTAAAGTCGTAATCAGTAGGAAGGTAGACAAATCACAAACACCTTCAGGTAGATGGCCCTGCTCGATCTGTAGAAAAGGTGTAGGTAGAAACTCTATAAGATGCACCAAGTGTAAGCTATGGACACATAAGAGATGCAGCAATGTCAAAGGAAGGCTAACTAGGAAGATGGTTTTTGTATGTGGCAGATGCTCAGGAACAATAAACACTGAAAATGCTCTGAGACCAACTTCCGTCACTTTCCAGGGAGAAAAACTAGAAATAGTTGATAGTTTCCGTTACCTAGGTGACCAAGTCAGCAGCGGGGGTGGGTGTGCTGAAAGTGTAACTGCTAGAGTAAGAATAGCTTGGGCAAAGTTCAGAGAGCTCTTACCTCTGCTGGTGACAAAAGGCCTCTCGCACAGAGTGAAAGGCAGACTGTATGATGCGTGTGTACGAACAGCCATGCTACATGGCAGTGAAACATGGGCCGTGACTGCTGAGGATATGCGTAAGCTCGCTAGAAATGAAGCCAGTATGCTCCGATGGATGTGTAATGCCGGTACTCACACTCGGCAGAGTGTAAGTACCTTGAGAGAAAAGCTGGACCTAAGAAGCATCAGTTGTGGTGTGCAAGAGAGACGTTTGCGCTGGTATGGTCATGTGGCGAGAATGGATGAAGATAGTTGTGTGAAAAAGTGCCACACCCTAGCGGTTGAGGGAACCTGTGGAAGAGGCAGACCCAGGAAAACCTGGGACGAGGTGGTGAAGCACGACCTTCGAACTTTAGGTCTCACTGAGGAAATGACTAGAGACCGAGACCTCTGGAAGTGTGCTGTGCGCGAGAAGACCCGGCAGGACAAGTGAGTCCACAACCCGTGGCCTTCTACATGGGATGGAGCCAGCGTACGTATGCATACCTTCCCTTCTTGGGACACAAAACTCTACTTGTGAAGACGTGTTGAGGCAAGTGAGGATCAGAATCGAAATCGATCAATGGAAATTGCGGATGTGCTACCAGTGCCGGTGGCATGTCGAAACTCTGCTTGTGAAGACCCATTGAGGCAAGTGAGGATCAGAATCGAAATCGATCAATGGAAATCGATCAATGGAAATTGCAGATGTGTTACCAGTGCCGGTGGCATGTAAGAGAACTTTCCGTTTCGCGACCGTTGCCAGCACCGCCCCGTTTCGTGTCCGTTGCCAGCCTCGCCTGGCCCTCGTGCCGGTGGCACATAAAAAGCACCATCCGTTCGTGGCCGTTTGCCAGCTCTGTCTGGCACCAGTGCGGGTGGCACGTAAAAAGCACCCACTACACTCACGGAGTGGTTGGCGTTAGGAAGGGCATCCAGCCGTAGAAACACTGCCAGATTTGACTGGGCCTGATGAAGCCTTCTGGCTTCACAGACCCCAGTAGAACCGTCCAACCCATGCTAGCATGGAAAACGGACGCTAAATGATGATGATGATGATGATTCTTTCTTCACTTCTTCAGCATGTATAGGGAACGCTATGTTTTACCCATGAGGTCAAAACTAGATTAAGACTTGTGTTGACTTGTTATGTAGCAGGAAGTGAAAACAATATTACACATGGTTCCCTTTAGTTAGGGAGATAACCATCCCCTCACAGCATGAAGTGGGATTAGAAATTTGAATTTTAAGTTAAGGATTTTATGAGATAAATTATGCATAGAATTCACATATTTAATGTTTTCCTCTCTCTCTCTCTCTCTCTCTTGTTTACTTATGAAGTTCTTACAGTTTCTAGCTGGTAGTAATCCTGTACAGCACTATTTCCTTCTTTTTAGAAACCATCAGCATGACATAACCTGTAACTTACTTATTAGACATTTTATGAAGTGAGACATTACACTAAAGATGAAATTCATGGAATGTGTTTTTATTTTACTTCACAGAATGTTTGTACTTTCAGAATTAAGAGAAAAGAGAGCACCTTCTTATTGTTTACATAAATGATAAAAGCTGTTTCCAGGAGAATTCTAGCTTGAGAAATTATCTTGTAATAACCAATAATTTTAACATAAGCTACAAACAATTCCATAAGCCTTTTTTGCTATAAATTCTTTGAGGTGAAGACAGTTGTTTCCAGCTGCTATTTCTCACTGGTAATCCTCAGCATATATACTTGAATGGACTATTAATAAACACTCTATATTAGTAACTTTATATTTATTTCTAGTTTATAACATTAAATTAATAACTAAAATGAAGTAAGGAAGCAGCTGTTGTCACTCTACATCAAGTTGAACTCATGAAGCAGATTTTTTTCCGCTCTCTCTCTCTCTCAATCATTAGTCCAATAGTTTATAAAACCTTTTATTTTTAAACGCTATGATAATGCATTGATGATGATGACTGTATGAATGAATAAATGAATTAATTAATTATTACTTACAAACCTGCTGTAATCAGTTAATACTTTTGGAAGAACTTTATTTCAATATTAAGAATTGTTGCAGAAATGAAACATCTCCAGGTTTTCTCATAATGGAAGGTAAATCTTCCAGCCAAAACTTCAAAGTCACTGTCAACAACATTCTTTGTTTACAAATAATGTAAGTTGTATTCCACAAAAGTATAGAGTAACCCATCAGATTAATGTAAGATTGTTTTTATTAAAGTGAACATAAAAACAAACATATATATGAATACACGCACACACACACACACACGCCTTTTATCTTTTACTTGTTTCAATCATTAGACTGTGGCTATGCTGGGGCACAGCCTGGAAAAATTTTTAGTCAATGAATCGGCCCTAGTACTTTTTTTTTAAAAAAAGCCTGGTACTTAATCTATCAGTCTCTTTTGCAAAACTGCTAAGGTATGGGGTATAAACACACCAGCACTGGTTGTCAAGCAATGGTGGGGGACAAACAGATACAAAGACACAGACACACAACGAACTTCTTTCAGTTTCCGCCTACCAAATCCACGCACTAGGCTTTGATTAGCTCAAGGTTACAGCATGAGACACTTGGTCATGGTGTCGCACAGTGAGACCGAACCTAGAGCCATGTGGTTAGGAAGCAAGCTTTTTACCTCACAGCCACACCTGTGCCTATAAATATTTATATATATGAATGAGAAAGGTTGGGTAACAGATGGAGTTGAAACAGAATTATGTTCTCGTTGAATGCAGTGAGTTGTTAAGATATAGACTGTGACTCACGCTATTATTGCAGTAATGTTTAAATGTTGAGCCAGCTAATAGGATCAGAGTATTTGCTGTAATATCATTTAAAAGTATGTTGGAGAGACTAGAGTTAGTTGATGGCAGACAATGAAAAAATTTCCCAAGTGTGGAATGATATAGAATTACAAAGGAAAGTTTTGGGTTTTGATAAGTGTACTGAAAAGTCATGGCATTATAATATCACTCCTTAGTGAAATATGAGTTTCATGAATGCATGAGAGGCAGTTGAATTTGAGATTTGAATAAATTCTGTAAGGATAGAAGTGTGTTTGTGCACATGTATGAGTGTTTGTATATTTATATTCTTCCTTCTGCTTGTGATGCCGGAAACACCTTGTTGACTCTAGATTTGTGTGTGTGTGTATTTTCCATTTAGTTTCCCATGCTTGCATGTGTGGGAGTTTTCATTTGTTGGTGTAGACTGTTTTTACAGCTGGATGCTGCTTCCATCACTAACCACTCAACGGTGCAGTTGGGACTGGATCATCATAAGGGTTTTATATCAGTTCTTGTTTCTCAGGCTAACTGGAGCATGTAATTCAGACGTGCCATGTACATAACCATTTACATTTATTGGCGTATTTAAAGCATGGAGAATTAAAAATCTTGGTTATAAATATTTTAACTTACCTAGTGTGAGTGCAAGTGTAATATTTTTGAAATAGTTTTCTAAAAATTCTATATTCTCATGCAGTAAACAGTATAATCTAGTTGTTGCTTAGTCCCAGATCACCAATAATCATACTATCTTTTTTATCAGTCATAGTGTATCTCTAACTGCAGTATCTAATGGACAGCTCTTCTTCCTTTTACTTTGGAGAAGTATAACTTAACAGCTTTGTTATTTTTCTGTTGAAATACTCTACCTTTGTTTCAGTTAAATTTGAAAATAATGAAGAATTTAGAGAAGCAATTCTGTCATGATTAAGCTGGAATATAGTATGTAAACTAATACGAAATTTTGATGGCAGGTTTGAATTGAGATCACTTTAAAACAGGAAGTTTGTATCGGGACCATGGACAGTCTCAGGTAGGTTGGTATCAAAAAGTTTAGAGCGAGTTTTCTTAAAGTGGGTTTTGTGAAAAAATTCCAGATTTACATAAGATGTATCTTTTCATAGAACTCAATAAAATATTTTAAATAAGTAAATGCTTTTCATCATTCTCAAAATAGTTATTTTTAAAAAAACATTTTAACATAGGTACAGCCATGGCTGTGTGGTAAGAAGCTTGCTTCCCAACCACATGGTCCCAGGTTCACTCCCACTTTGTCTTCTAGTGTGTGTGTGTCCGTCCGTCCGTCCCCGTCTGTGTTCACCATCACTTGACAACTGGTGTTGGTGTGTTTACATCCCTGTAACTTAGCAGTTTGGCAAAATAAGACCAATAGAATAAGTACCAGGCTTTAAAAAAATGAAGCTCTGTTTTTGATTTGTTTGACTAAAAACCCTTCAAGGTGGTACCCCAGCATGGCCTCTCCCTAAAATAACTTTTCTTTCATTTAACATTTTATTAAAATTAGTGTGTGTGGTGTTGTCTGTAAACTATAAGTATGGATTCTGCAATTTTTAGAGCATTGT